>NC_092045.1:6889683-7198793 GCF_003086295.3 Arachis hypogaea
TTAGAGATTTGGTTGATGTCATTTTGAAAAGTTAGCAAACGGAGGTTTAGGTTTCTGGCATACTGAGGATGAGTTTGGTTGAGAGAGAAGAAGAGTAGTGAATTGGGTGATTGCAGATAATGAATTGAGACATTGATGAACTGATGCGTTTGGGACTAAAAGTATGAATTGATGATGGATGTGATGAGTTGAGGACTCAAAAAGGAATGAATGATCCTGAATGGATGTGGAGAGTGTACCAGGTACTATAATCTTGGAATAATAATGTTTGAAAGAGAGTATGCCAGACACTATATCCTTGGAATGTTAAGAGTTGATAATTGGAAGTGATTTGAGATGAGAAATGATGATGAGTAGAGGTTGATGGACTTGTGGATGTTGATAGTGAGTCAGGCACTATATCCTCGGAGCAATAGTGTTTGAAAGAGAGTGGGCCAGGCACTATATCATTGGAATGATTTGTGATGAGTTATGTGTAATTGTTGTTTTCCTTTTCTGCCGCAAGAGTGGGTCATGCACTATATCCTCAGAACGCTAGTGTGCCAGGCACTATATCCTCGGAACAAGAGCGGGCCAAGTGCTATATCCTCGGAAGTGGCAGAAAGGCGACATCCGAAAGGATGTGTCGGGTTGGCATTTATAGACCGACAAGTGATATCACGAGCCAATAGGACAGGCATTCATCATATGCATCTTTTATGTGCTTGTTTGCTTTGATTACTTGAGTTTGCCTAATTGTATAATATGCTTACTTGCTTCTTGAATTAATTGCGATATATGATTATTACCTATGTATTACTTGTTTGCATTAATTGTGTTTGTCTGGTGTTAAGGAGGTTAGGTAGGTGGTGGCGATGGGATCGCACGGAGGTTCGGGTGGCGAAGGTTGTGGGATACAGCGGTGAGACTAGTTCTAGTTAGAAATTCCCTAAGTTAGATAACCTTGCTTATGGTTTATGGTTAAGTTCTTTATTTATTTATTTTACTCTAAGCTTGAATATCCATATGTGATGTGAAGTTCTAGGATTTCCTTCGGCGTTCCGGAGCCTTACATCTTACATCATTGGGAAATGTTATCATACTGAGAACCTCCAGTTCTCATTCCATAATTTGTTGTTATTTTTCAGATGCAAGTCGTAATCTACTTCGGTGAGATTGCAGACATGGTGACAGAGCGGAGTATGGTTCGTCCCTTCTTTATTTCTATTTTACTTTCGTCATAGTATTCTCTCACCTTTTTGTATATTTATCTTTATGGCCTTAGAGGCTTATTTGAGAGATAGGTTGTATAAGCTATTTTAATTCTAAAACTCTGTATCTTTCTATTTGTAACTAGTCGGATTAAACTCCGCAAGCTGTGGCTAGTTCTCTATGATTATTATATTTTTATATTTATATATGTTTTATTCTCTTATACCTATACCTTGTATCTTATGCGTTAGCTTTGTGTGAACGTTTCACGCTTTTGTAATTTTGTCTTTGAGCTAAATTCTTTATCAGGCTTTTAGAATATATTATTTCCTTCTATATATAAATAAGTATAAGCCTTAGGACTGTCGTAACCTCTGATTAACCTTTACTTTACGGCTAGAGGTAAGGCTTAGGATAATTGGGGTATTACAGGGCTCATGAGTTATCTGAGAAGATTTGAGAATTGGAACAATAGCTAACTGTCAAGAGAGAGATAAAAGATAGGTTGGATGCTGCTTTGATAAAGAATGAAGGTCAATTTGCCAAAGCAAGCAGCATGCTTGATAGTAGCAATGCATCCTTACAGTCCCTTGAAGAGAAGATGATTTCTTCACATGAAGCTGCAAAAGAAGCCAGGAACTTCCAAACCGCTCTCCAAACTAAAGTTACTCATTTGAAAGAGATTTTTGAAGCTTAGTCTTGTATTTATTATGTGAACTTCTGTCATTTTAATATGTCCCTGCAATCTTTACTTTTTTTAACTTTAGAGTTTTTTTATTATTTGCTTTTATATGCACCCTATCTTTTTTTTGTAGACTGGTTGACACTTGCTATCTTAGGAAGTTATTATATTACTTCATACTAAACCAATTATTAATATCACAGTGACCTCTTTTATATTTCATTTGAGATGACCTCCATATCTGTCTATATCAGGTTGCACTGGTGCATGCCATCTCGTGTGCATTCACCTCAAGTGTTGTCAAAGTAAATCAAATGTGCATTTATTGACATGCTTCTAGCTTTACATATGTTTATTCACTAAACCTTTTGTTTCTATATGTTGGCATGTACTGTACCGCATTCAAATACTTGACACTTTTGTTTCTATATTTTAGCCCTTGACACTTCAACTTGACATTTTTGTATCCTTAAACATGTGGAATGTTTATCTCATGAATACATGGCCTATATACTTTCAAATACTTGGCATTTATTGAAGGAATTCTTCTTCCTGATCCGACTTTGATAATCTTATAGGCATTTCCAGAATAAATATTGTCAACCACATAAGGTCCTTCCCAAGTTGGAGACCACTTACCATAAGTTTTGACTTTTTTTTTTCTATAGGCAAAATTATTTTCCACACTAAATCTCCAACTGCAAATGTCTTTGCTTTAAGACGACGGTTGTATGATTTTGACCTAATCTCTTTTTATCAAATCACCTGCTCAAAAGCTCTCAACCTTTTGTCATCTAGTTCATTGAGCTCATCATACAAAGAATTCTAATAATCTACTACTGGTATCTCATCTTGTCTAGCCACCCTTATACTTTGCAAATTGATATCAATTGGCAACACTGCATCATGACCGTAAACTAACTTATACGGGGTGGTTCCAGTAGAACCTCTTGGAGAATTTCGGTAAGCCCAAAGAACTTGACTGAGAGTTTGGTGCCAATTTCTTGGCTGCCTTCCAATGTATTTTTTAATTAATGCAATCAAAATTTTATTTGCTACCTCCACTTGTCCATTTGCTTGGGCATAATATGGTGTAGAAGAAAGCATTTTTATATCCCTAGACTTGGCATATTTCATGACATTTTTTTCAATAAACATGGTTCCTTGATCAGTGGTAATAGATTGCAGAATCCCAAACCTATGCACAATATACTCCTCAATGAAATCAATTATTTTATTGTGAGTCACCTCCTTTAAATGGACTGCCTCTACCCATTTAGAAAAATAATCAACACCAACCAAAATGAACTTATGACCCTTAGAAGAAGGTGGGTGAATCTGCTCAATCAGATCTAAAGCCCAACCTCTAAATGGTCATGGTTTAATTATAACATGCAATTTTGACGCTGGAATATGTTGAAGGCTTCCATGTTTTTGGCATTCCTCATAGGACCTAGTATAATTTATACAATCTATTTGAATAGTTGGCCAATACAATCTTCTCCTATTTATCACCTATTTTATTTTTTTCCTGCTGATGGGCACCACAAATTCTCTCGTGCACTTCGGCAAGAGCCAAATATGCTTCTTTTTCTCCCAAACATGTCAAGAGATTTCCATCAACAGATTTCTTAAATAAGACATTATTCATTAGAACATAACTTTGAGCCCTATATTTAAGTTTTCTATCGACACTAAGACTTGAATTTTCTAGATATTCCACAATTGGTACTCTCCAATCTTTTGGGTCTAGTTTTTCTAATAACAACACTTCTCTTTCTCTCAAAGGCATAAATATGTCCTTTATCCTTACCAATTTTTCTAGTGTTGAGGACTTGATCTTATATCTTGAAGCAATTGGAGCTAATTCATTTGCTTCTTGATTTAACTCCCTTGGAACATGTCTTACAATGACATTCTCAAACTCGCTCAATAACTTTGTAGCCACATTGAAATACTTTCTTAAATTTTCACTAATACACCTATACTCAAGTGATACTTGACGGACTATAAGCTATGAATCTCCAAAATTTTCTACATTTTTAATTCCTCTTTCTAATAATAATTCCAGTCCCATTATTAACGCTTCACACTTTGCCTCATTATTGGAACATGAATAATTTAATTCAAAGAGGAATTTACTTGGCTCGTTACTTGGAGAAATAATTAAAATTCTTACATCAACACCACCCTTATGGCATGAACCGTCAAAATATATTTTTCAAGGCATCAAACCAACAAAACCTAATAAACTTTTATCAATGTCAATACAAGGATGGACAACCAAAAAATCAACTAGAACCTATCCCTTAACGGATCTTGCAGGAACAAAATGTAAAGAAGATTTCGTTAAGGCCAACATCCACTTTCCTAGTCTACCATGCAAAATTGGAGAAGACAACATATATTTAAGAACATTAAACTTAGAATTTACATAAAAATTCCTAGGAATTAAATAGTACTTAAGTTTTAAACAAGAAAAATATAAAGCTAAACAAAGTTTCTCAATTGGAGAATAACGACTCTCAACATCATTTAGCACACGACTTAGGTAATAAATTACTCTTTCATTGTCATCCTCATCTTCTTGAGCCAGCATTCCACCAATTGTTACTTCAGAAGCTAACACGTAAAGTTTTAAAGGTGCTCCATGCCTTGGAGGTGTCATAATAGGAGGATCAGTCAAGTACTGCTTGATGTCGTCAAAAGTTTCTTGATGCTCTGCTTTTCACTGGAACTCTTCCTCTTTTTTCAACTTGATCAGAGGCGCAAAAACCTTAGTTTTCCCTAACAGATTGGAAATGAACCTTCTAAGGTAATTGACAATCCCTAAAAATTCTTGTAGTTATTTTTTGTTCGCTGGAGAAAGAGCCTTTAAGATAGTCTTTGTCTTGTTCTTGTCAATTTCAATCCCTTTTTTCTGTACCAAAAAATCAAGAAAATTTTCTGCACTCACTCCAAAAGCACATTTTAAGGAATTCATTTTTAATTTAGGCTTTCTCATTCTTTCAAATGCTTTTTTTTTTATTTTTTAGATGCTCTTTTTTAGCATTTGATTTGACAACCACATCGTCAACATAAATTTTCATAAAATTTCCAAGAAAGTCATGAAAAATTTTATTCATTGCCCTTTGATAAGTTGCACCAGCGTTTTTGATCCCAAATGGCATCACAACCAATTCAAAAGTTCCTAAAGCACCTAAACACCTAAGTTCAGTTTTTGACACATCTTCCTCAGCGATGTATATTTGATTATAACCTGAATATCCATCCATAAAACTTAAAATTTTATTACCAGGAGTAGAATCTATCAACATATTAGCTATAGGTATTAGATATTCATCTTTTGGTGTTGAAGAATTTAAATCTCTAAAATAAATGCAAACCCTTAATTTTCCATTCTTTTTCATGATAGGAACAACATTAGAAATTCAGTTGACATACCTTGCTGTTCTTATATACTTAGCCTTAAGAAGTCTTTCAAGCTCTTCTTTAATCTTCTGCATGACTTCAGGAGTAAATCTCCTTGGTAGCTGCTTGACAGGTTTGACATTGGCCTTCAATAGTAATTGATGCTCTACTAATTCACGACTCAAACCTGGCATTTCTTCATAATCTCATGCAAAAAAGACACAATATTCCTTTAATATATCTTCACCATTTCTTTTTTGACATCTTTAGGCAACATCTTGCTCACATATGTTGATCTAGGATGATCACCGTTACCAATATCTACCTCCTCCAAAAGATCCTACACCTCAACTTTTTTCCTATTGTTAGTATATTTTTATCAAAACCTAAAATACCATCATCATATATACAATCATAAGGTACACTATCAATGCACTTTTCTCTGTCTACCATATAGGCTAACAGCCGAGCTAGTTGGCTCGTCAACCTCATCATCTAAGCCTCTCTTGAGGTCGTATCCGCCCCGGAGCCTTAGGGACCAAAATAAAATCATTCACGTCTATTTTGCACATCTCAATATTTTCAGGATTAAATGCATTGGTGTCAATCGTCAGCGGCTTGACTCTAGGATTATACATCCTAAACTCCACATGCATCTCATCATAGTAACAGGTACTATTGTCAGCAAGAACTTCTTCCACTCCTCTATCTTCATTTCAGAAAATCAAATTTTGATGTAAAGTGGATGGAATAGCACCCATTCTATGAAGCCAATCACATCCCAAAAGCAAGTTAAAACCAGCTTTAGATTGAACAACAACAAACAGAGTTGGCCTATTAACAGAAACAACCTCAATTGACAATAGAACCACACCTCTAACAAAAGAAGTCCTTCCATTAAAATCTGTCACCCCAATGCTACTTTTGATAAAATCCTTTTCAGTCTTTCCAAGCCTTTCCATCATTTTTTCAGGCATGAGATTGACAGCAACTCCCCCGTCAACCAAAATCTTATTGATTATCCTTCCATCAACATGAGCGTTGATATGCTGTGGACGCAAATGTTCCTTGTCATTTTCAGTAGGTTTCTTAAACAATCATCCACCACACATATTGTCATCTAGTAATAAGCATTCGCTTCCAGGAAAGACATCATAACAATCATCTTCTAATAATTCCACTTTTTGAATTTGACTATACTCCTCGGGGAGTATTGACACCGCAGCTATAGGTTGCTTAACACCAAATATCGCTTCTAAGTTGTCATCAAAATCAGTTTCCAAAATTATTAGTAATTAAATCTTCATCTTTTTCTCCTTGTTTTTAACCATTACCTTCATTCCAGCCAGATTTTTCTTTATATTTTTATTGCATTTAGGGTAAGTAGAAGAAATTTCTATTTTTGCATATTTAGCCATAGTTGGCAAAGGAGGAAAATCTGCTCCATGTCTCTTATATGGATCTAAAGGAACATACTCAGGTATATTCTCTTTTTGCTCAAAAGTTGTAAAAAGAGAATACTTTAGAATATTTTGACAATTTGGCTAAGGAGAATAACTAGGAACCTGCTGCATGTTACGATTATAACAAGAATAAATTGGTTTTAAGGAAATATGTATATTTTTTAGAATATATACACTACCTCTATCTTATGCATGATTCATGTTCCATAACTAGAACTCGTAGTACCTGGGTTTAAAAGGTCTAGGCCTCACCCACTTGGTTTTTCCTCTTGAGAAAGCAGTAGGTTGATTCTGCACATTTTTTACATTCTGGACCCATTTATTGTTTAAAATTTTGATGGGAAGAACACTTGTCTTTTGAGAAAATACATCGATTTTTCCATCAATCATGACTACAGTCTTCATCTTCTAGTTGACAGGTTTTATCCCAGCGTTGTTGACATACTTGTTCAAAGAAGTCTGACTGTGTTTTTTCTCAGCTATCTTTCGTTTTAGCTCATTAATTTCATTCTCTTTTTCAGCAATCTTCTTTTTCAACTCATCCTTTTCTTTCTCTTAAACTTTATATTTTTCAAACTCTTTTACAGTTTTATTGTCAAAAATAGCACTGCACTTTGGGCACATAGTGATGGTGCTGTCAGATTCTTTAATTCTTAACAAAAAATCTAACAAATTTTCACCAAGACGAGGATAAACTGCCTTTTTGTCTTGCTAAAAAATTCTTAGGTCTTTATCTTCATCTTGAGCACTAGTCATTGTAGCGTCAATTCCTACCATGTTGACCGACAAATTAAATGGCTCAAAATAATTTGAATCAGCAGCAAACGGTTTAGTGTCCACATTCATAATAGTGTTATCCTCAAACTTCAGCTTTTCCTCCTCAATGGCTTTTTGTATCAAATCCCTGAAACAGACGTAATTATTAGTGGTGTGTGAGAATACCTGATGAAACTTACAAAATTTTTATTCTTAATTTCATTAGCTGAAGGCATCTTTTTTCCTTCTAGTAAAATAAGCTGCTTATCTTTTAATAAAACTTCAAATATTTGATCTGCCCTAGAAATATCAAAAGAATAAGTCTTATTTTCAACTTTGGAATATGAAAAAAAAAATTCTTTCTCTTTAATAGGCTTCAAAGACTTGCATACATAAGGAGGACCTCCATATAATTCAGCAATATAAACTTCTTTATCATCTGAATCACTATTATCGGAAAAACAATTAACATATGCAACCTTTTTAGAACCTTTTTTAAAATTTTCTTTTTCTTTCTTAATTTGCTCTATTTGTCTTACTCTCTCAGCTAACTGAAAAAGGTCTAAAGTATGTTGGTTAACAAATTTTTTTCTAACTCTAAATTCTAGTCCATTAGTAGCCATTTTGACAACTTCGGTTTTTGGGATCGGAGTAAAACACTTATTTCTCATGTTTCTAAACCATGCCAAATAAGTGTCAATGGATTCTCCCTCTGTATGTCTGATAGAGAATAAATCCGTAAGGCTAATTTTCAATTCACTTCGAAAAAATTGATTATGAAAATTTCTATATAACTGAGCCCAAGAATGAATGAATTTGATCTCAAGTTGGAGAACCACGTAAATGCATTTTTTGTTAAAGAAGAAGGAAAATATCTCATCTTGAGATATTCATTAGAAGCTGCTTCCCCAATTTCAACAGTATATCGAGTAATATGCTTTACTGTTGACTCATTTTCTTCTCCAAAAAATTTTGTAAGGGATTTTAGATTTTTCTAACCTCTTGAAAGCTCTGCTTGTTTGGACACATTCAGGAAAAGCATACACGAAACATAGCCTATTTAAACAACCAACATTAAATCCCAAATGGTTTAAAAATTGTTCAACATTCCTAGCTAGATTATAATGCCCCTAAGTTTTTTTGCCTAAGTCTTTCCAACATATCATTAGCATTTTGACCATGTCTAAGCATATGAACGTCATAATTAGGAATTGCTCCACCATTTTAGTTGACATTATCAATCCCCAAACCATGGTTATCATTTTCTTCTAAATTTACCACAGTAGCAATTCTATTAACTTACCTATTTAATTGTTCGATTCTAGTGTTTGTATTTTTTAAAAGTGGATTTAAGACTGTCACCATTTGATGAGTTAACATGTTTACTAGATCATAGTGGCTTTCATCCATCTGTTGCCTAATATTTGCTAAAGATCCAACAGTTTGACTAAGTTGATTAACAGACATTGCTCTTGATATTTCAGGAAACACAGGCCTAGAGTTCTCTACCCTAGTAACAGTGGGTGTAGTAGAATTAGATGCATTGTTATTTCCTATGTTAATAGCATGTAAAAAATTTTGTTATGATATATGTGAACCTGACACCCCAGAAATAGGTACATTTGACATGCCATATGGATTCTGGTAAAGAGAATTTTGAAAAATTGAGTAGAGAGGCATAGGCAATCCTTGTATCACCATGGGGGGACATACCCCGATGGCAAGCCATAAGGCGGCCACCCCACCCACAGTATTTATGTGAGTTGCATTTAACCCTGGATGGGCATGACCAACGCCATCATGCCTCACTGACAGTAAGGTAGGCTCTGCTTTTGAAATCATGAGAGAATTCCCGGACTCATTTCCTCCAGTCTTATCGCTGGAAGTAGAAGAAGATGCTACAGATGTATTTGACATGTCAACTGACGCTGATTTTTTGGTCTCTGGAAACACAATCTTCCCACTAGGTAACCACATGTAAATTCAAAACTCCTGATTTTTTCTTTTGACAAACTACAATCTATTGACAATGTCTCACTAGGCGTGCCAATTTATTTTACTCAAATGTTGTTTATGTTTAAAAGAAAATGTGGGTATCTCAATGTCGCAATTGTAATATCAAATAAAATTAAAACAAATGAAAGTAACAAATAAACACATAAATGCAAGGTACTGGAGGCAAAGTAAATTGTAGAAATTAAAATAAATAAGAAATTAAAGAGAAGATGAAGAAAGAAACACAAACGTAAAAGAGAAGAATATGTAAAGAGAAGAATACATAAAAGTAGAGAAAATTTATTAATAGAAACTGAAAAAAGCAAATTATAAGTGTTTGAGTTCAAAGGAATTACTTAAGATTCCCAATTTTACTCTGTGATGCCAAGGGACTAAGAGTGTTTTAGGTTTCTAAGTGTTTTCCAAAAGAATTAAACTCCCTACAATGTGTTTCTAAAGCGTTATTTATAGACTAAGCTAATGCCAACTAATGGTTACCCTTTGTACATCATTTTCGGAGAATTTGAATTGCATCCGTAACTGTTTTTGCACTCCTTACTTGATATCGATTCAAAAAATCTAAATAAATAAACAAACTGTCAAATGACTTAATTTTAATTAAAATAAATATAGATATTATATACAAAAACATCACCATATGACTAATTATTTCTTTTTCATCATTTTCTTATAAAAATAATATTTTTGTCTAACACTAGGTCTGATCCCAAGTAATATCAAGTTGCAGGTAGTCAATCGACACTTGCGCAGACTAAGCTCATGACCTGCTTAGGACAAACATGCATCATATTATTTATCGCATATTCTCTGTGATTGTGTTCTATATTTATTCTCTATTACTGTGTTATGTGACTTGTCTTACTTGCTTGTTATTACTGCTTGCTTGCTTTGGTAGACTATAACATTAGATATAAACAGACTGAGACTATAACCTTAAAGTCGGACTAGTACGTATATCTGTGACTCTCCTGATATACAGATTTACCCTAGGCCCGATATACGATCTTTTTCCTCCATTGGTATCCTGTTGGAAAATCCGTAGATTCTCACTCCCTTTCTCTAACTGTTCTTACAGATGCAATTGATGTTGAAGTACATTGTCTTGCTAGAGTTGTTTCCTTGCGGAGACCATGTAGTGGAGATACAATTATCTGAGGCGAGATTTGTATTCGCGTCAGATGAAAACTCTAACTAACCCTATCGTTTTCACTCTTTACTATTTTTTTGGACTTTAATTCACCATATGAGTTTTCTCTTGTTGAGCCACACCCAGATGTTTCTCAACATCTACCCTCACCTCAGCCAAAATTTTCACCAAAATCTCATCTAGAATGATAAGGAAAAAAAAAAGGAACCAAAGACACAACGAAAATGAAAAATTAAGATAAAATAATATTTGGATAGTGTTTTTCTACTAAAATGATAAGAAAAAAAGAGGAACAAAAGACACAATGAAAATGAAAAGATTAAGTTAAAAGGATAGTTGGATACTATTTTTCTACTAGACATCTAAGAAATGTATTCTTAGCGACCTAGGTCACCGATGGATTTTTTCTACTAAATCTTCAAAAAACTTGTCATTGACAACTTCGATCAAAGGAATAAAATTGTAATAACCAACACTAAGAGTTACCTTTAGGTTGGATCGTTCAATTTTTTCCTGCAACAAGTAAAGCAATCACTCACCTCATTATTTGAATACATAAAATTTGTGCATCATAGACACCATAAAATTTATTCATAAAAAACTATTCAAATTTCTCATAAAAATGTTTAAATAGTTTTCTAATAGATAAGCCTTAATATAGGTCAAATCTTCCTAAAATAAAATTATAAAAGTTGAAATTAAATAAAAGATATTACTTTAAAATTAACTGTAACTAATTTAAATTAGATAATATTTGATTTTAAACTCCTAAAAGTATTACTAAACAAATTAAAAATAAAATCTTTTGAGAAATTCTATCAACAAATCAAATTTAAATATAGTTAAATAAATTTGAATTTTAGTGACTCTTTGGTTCTTGTTGTCCTCACTTAACTTATTGAGCTTTACCATTTTTTTTTTTGTGGCTAACAAAATTTATACATTTCTTCATCTATGAATAATTTCAAGTCAATACAATTGCTTTTGAAATATACTCTTGGTCTCTTTGATTTTTAATATTAATACAACATAATTCTTTTAGTAATCAAATTCTTTGAGCATGACAAAATTATTATTTTCCCCCTTATTTCTAGAATGATGAAATTTTTTTTTAAAAATTTGACTTTGTTTATAATGTAAATCTAAAAAATTTACAAATGAATTGAATTTTTATTTTTATTTATTTTAAATTAAATAAAAACTAAATTTAGAATAAAATAAATTGTAATTTTTATCGTAACATAAACGATTATCTTAATTTGAACTTCTAATATATTTACCATCCACAATGTTAAATGATGAATACTTTAAAAAATACTAAAATTTATTATTCTTTTAACTATCATTTTTAAGCAAAACCTAATTTTTTTAGTTTAATGATCTAGTAATATACTTCTAAGTTTTAACACACATTTAAATTTTAAACATTATTAACAATAAAAAAATAATAAAAATATTTAAACAACCACTAATAAAATAAAAACACACTACACTTTTAAATTACCCACTTAAATCTTAATATTAGAATAACCATCTGTATACCGAGTAAAATGAACATTCGATATATCTATTGTTCACATTATTTAGTATTTTCATTATCTATCTATACTTTTTCATTGTATAATCACTTTCTTTTAATAATTAAAATGAACAATAAACGAATAAGAAACAGCTGAACCAACATTGGCTGAAAATCAAACCAACTCACCTTACCGTGTCTTCTTTTATCTTCTCTTATCTAGCACCTTCTGCCTATAAATCCGTATAGTACCCAAAGAACGATTTTCACCAGTACGCCAATCAGCTACACACAAATACATATATACAATAATTAATAATGGATAGTGCTGCTGGAGAGTTCAACGTGAGTGTGACCAATGAAGAGGTGGTAGCAGCGGTTCTACCAACTCAAGAACACTGGCTACCACTCTCTAACCTCGATCTACTCCTTCCTCCGGTAGACGTTGGAGTCTTCTTCTGCTACAAGAACAACAACACAATGGTGATGAATAGCTTTGCATCCATGGTGGGGTGTTTGAAGAAATCGCTCTCTCAAGCTCTTGTGTCTTACTATGCATTTGCCGGCGAAGTGGTGGCCAACACGGCGGGTGAACCCGAGTTGCTATGCAACAACCGTGGAGTTGATTTTGTTGAAGCTGTCGCAGACATTGAGCTTCAGTGTCTCAACTTGTTCAATCCTGATGTCTCCATTGAAGGGAAGCTTGTTCCCAAGAAGAAGCGTGGCGTGTTTGTGGTCCAGGTAATAATAATACAAGATTACTAAAACGTACGTAAATCTTTAGAATATTTAATAACAAAGATTAATTTTATATAAAATTAATAATTAAAATTATTAGATGATTTAATATTTTTAATTAAATTATTAATAATTTTATGTTATTAATTCATATAAAAATAATTATATCTGAATTTTTATTTTAATAATTTTATTTTATATAAGAATTTTTTTGTTTATATTTTTTTCTAAATATATAAATAGTAATCATAATATTCATTAGAAGAGTGTTAGAGACTAATGACTTTTATAATTTATAGTCATTAATTAGTTATTAATAATATTTTTAATGGTATAAAATTATATTCAATAATATAAATTATAAAATTACTCATTTTTTATTTATTAATTAAATGTTGGCCAAATTTCAATAAAAATATTAGTCTTCTAAATTTTTTTTATTCATTATCTAACTCCAATAAGAAGACTAAGGTAGTATAACTAATAAAAGTACATAATGATTAGTTATGCATATCATGAAAAGAGTAATATGCATGGGATAGTCCCACGAAAAGTATATATTTTCTTTTTTAATAAATATATAATATAGTACTTGCATATTTATATTTCTAAATTGATAATAACATTTTATTTTTAAATATGATACTATGAATTTAGGAGTGACAATGTTTATTTTATAAACTTGTATTAAATTTAATATTTTAAAATAAAACTTTGAATAAATTCCAAATTAATTCTTAATAAATTTTATATTAGACGATGACGAGAGAAAGTAGAGTTTATATTATAAAATTAGCAAACTACTCTATAATTTTTAAATATTAGATATATTACTTCCTAAAAAAAAAAACTTAAATAAGTCTTTTGTCCTTATTAAAAGTTAACTTTTTCTTTTTTTAGTTTCTACAAAATTTTGCTTGATCGTTTTGTTCAGTGAAATTTAAAAGGTTCTGACTTTGGCTCCATTTTATTAGTTTCTTCTTTTAAGTGCTGATATGCCATGAGAATCGATAATATGACAAATTCAAATACATTACGTATTAGCATTTAATCTAGCATATTATTGGGGGATGCTTTTACAAAGACGCCCAAAACGTTTTTTGTAAAGATATTTATATATTGTATTATTATTAAACATATTAATAAATTGATTATTTTTAATTTTTTAATAAATTAGAATAAAATTGATTTTTTATAATAATAACAATAAACTTAATTGTTATCAGATTCAGTCGAATCGACCAATTTACATAACCTATTGGATTATGATTTTTTTTAAACAAAAATCAGAAATATATTTATCTTTTTATCAAAAAATTTAAACATGATTCGGTTTAAATTATATAAATTGGTCGGATCAAATCGAGTCTAATAATTATAGTACGGACAATTAAGTTTATTATTATTGCTATAATAAACTGATTTTGTTATAATTTATTAAAAAATAAATTATTAACCGATTTAATAAAAATATCCCATAACATATATAAACATCTTTAAAATAAATATTTTTAGTATCTTTATCGAAGTGATTTCTTTAATATTTAACGGAGCAAAGTAAACAAACAGGACTAAAACCAAAATCTTTCAATTTTATTGGACCAAAACCAGCAAAGAATAAGTACAGGAACTAAAACTAAAATACGGTCATTTTATAAGAATAAAAAATTCATTTAAGTAAAAATAAAAATAACAAAGTAATTACAAAATATTTTTTAAAAAGGATAAACCAGACTTTAATTTTCTTTGAAAATACTTTAGCTAGCAGATGGATGATTAAAGTGTTTTATTGGAAACTAATTTTTAATACTTTAAATAATAAAAAAATAAATTATGAATTGTCTTTTGATACAAATTGTTTGTCGAAACAAAAATATAATATTAAGGATTATATATTTCCTCATCTAAATTTTAACGCACACATAAATATATATACACTGAATATTTTTTGTTTGGTAACTAATATACACCAGAATATAAAATTTCAGTTTGTGAAATTCGAAATAAGAAAATGAAATAGAATAAATAATCATTTTTTATTATGAAAGATTTAAACGCTAATATTTGTATACATAAAAAATAAAAATTAAAGTTATAGTCATGAAAAATGAATTTTTGCAGATAAAATTATCTAAATCCTAAAAAATTAAATATAATTTTTAAATTACCTTTTAATATATATAACCTATTTATAATTTCTAATTTTATTTCACACCACCACTCTTCTAATTTCAAACCCTACTACCACTCTTATCTCCAACAACCACTATCACTGCCGCCATCACCATTACCACCTCTACTGCTTTTGATCCTCCATGTTCCAGGTCACTAGCAGTGTCGTTGAAATTGTCTGCCGTCAATCTCACTAACCTCAAGGGCAACAAAGTAGGATTTGCCTCCAAAGACAACGACGGACTCCACTTTTTCTACGTTAAGTCCGATCAAAAACTCCCTTACAATATCTCCATCCTCGAAATCAGCAGCGCATTGAGTTTCGCCGAAGCAGAAGCACCCACTGCGGTCCCTAGCCAGATCAACATCATCAACATCATGTCCAATCCGAGAAAGGTTGCAAGTCATTCGCAGACTTGCTCAGACCTTCAAAGGTTCTTCCAACTTTTCAGAATAGCGTGAACAATGGCTTGACCGTGTTCTACCTCATGGACATACACTATCATGAATAGTTTGATGCCCAAGCACAAGAACCTCACGGACGCACAGAAGATGTCGGTGTTGTTGTACCATGGAATTCCAGTATACCAGTCGCTGCACATGCTAAAGTCAAACAACAGGGTTATAAACACTTTGACAACAGAATGAGCAAACAAGTTCGACTTCACAGTACAGAATGACGGAAAAGACGTGAAGTTCGAGACGAAGGTTGATACGGCGAGCATAGTGGGGACATTGATTGACTAAGACTCTTGTATTGCGTACAAGATCAGCAAGATTTTAATGGTGATGAGGGAGCTCTTTAAGATGGTGATGGTGATGGCAATAAGTGACGGTGGTAGTTAGGGATGAGAGTGGTGGTAGAATTTGGAATTGGGGGTGTGATAGTGTAGGGTAAAATTAGAAATTACAGTTAGATTATATTAAAAGGTAATTTGAAAATTTTGTTTAATTTTTTAGAGTTCAAAAAATTTTATTTGTAAAAACTATCTTTTATGGTATAATTTTAATTTTTGACCTTCATAAGTAAAAATGTTAACATCTAAATTTTTTATGATTAGAAATGATTATTTAATATTTTTTTGGTATCAAATAATATATTAAAAGAAGTGAAGGAATAATATTAAAACTTTAAAAGTAAAAAAAAAAAAATTCTTCCTTTTTTTTCTAATATTAAAAAGAAAAAAAATTGATAGATACACTATTTTTTTCTTTTTTTTTAATTTTTCTTCTCAATTAAATAATAAAAAATAATTATTTTTTTTATTTTTTCTATTCTCTTTCCTCCTATTTTTCCTTCAAACAAACGTAATTGAAATCAAACTAATTGTACTTAACCATGCAGGCAACATCACTCAAGTGTGGTGGGATAGTAGTGGGATGCACATTTGATCATCGAATAGCGGATGCATATTCAGCAAACATGTTCCTTGTATCATGGGCCAACATGGCCCAACCCACCAGGCCCAAGCCCAAACAACCTTGCTTCCGTCGCTCCCTTCTCAGTCCCCGCCGCCCAGGATTCATCCACCCCTCCCTCCACAGCATGTACATCCCCATCTCCAAGCTCCCACCACCAGCTGCCACCACCACCCCTCTCCTTAGTCGCATTTACTATGTCACAGCAAAGCAGCTCCAACACATGCAGTCACTCGCCACCGACAATGGCGCCACCAAGCGCACAAAACTCGAGTCATTCTCCGCGTTCTTGTGGAAGATGGTTGCTCGTGCAGCTTCAACAGACATCAAAGGCAAAAAGGTTTGTGTTATGCGTAAAATTAAAACTACCATATTGAACGATAAAAGAAGCTAATTTAATGACTAACGTTTAAAGAAGTAAAATAATTAGGTGGTTTTTAACCAGTCCACTCCTAATTAACATGTAATCTATCCGGTCAATTTTTAATTAGTTGATTCTTTTGTTTGGTGAGTACTTCTACTACTAATCTAAATTATTTAAATTTAATTAAATGTATTTTTTAATCATAATAAGTTTAATTTATAATTAATTTATTTTTAAATATATGTCATTGTATAATTTTAAAGAAAATAAAATATATTTTTTGTTTTTAATATTTGTAATTTTTTTTAAAATACTTCTAATATTTAATTGTATTTAATCTTAATTTATTTTTAATATTTATTATTTGTATCAAAATTATACCCAAACGTTAAATTTATTAAAAATATTAAAGACAAAATTAAAAATATTAAGGACAAAATTAGATGAAAAAAAATATTAGAAAGAATTTGAATGAAATTAAACATTAAAAGAGTTGAGCCCCATTTTAATCCTTGAGATTGATGAATTAAATTCATTTAGTCCCTAAGATCCCAATTGTTCTAACATAATCTCTTAAATTCAAAAAAATACATCATGTTAGTCCCAAGCACATTTTCTGTCACCGGAGCTTAACACTGTGAATGATGTGATTTAGTTCTTGTCATGCTGGAAAAGAAACATCATCGTCATATATGTTTTAGCGTTAAAGAAAGATTGAAATGACGTTGTTTGAGAGTTCTAGAGTAATAAAATGTTACTTCTCCACCCTTTTGATCACTCTTCGTATTTTCTCCTTTAAACTTTAAAACAAAAACATTTCTCTTTCTTATGGCTGAAAGTAACTAGTGGTTGTTGGAGGAGAAGAAATTTGTGGTTGAATATTAATTTTCAAAAAATGTGTATAAGCATGTGCGTGGAGATTGAACACAGCTGCAAGGATTTGTAACTCTGCTCACAGAGGTTAGTAACGAGTGGTAAAAACTTTTTTGGTGTTTTTTTGCAATGTATACATATTTGACATTTTGATCCTACTTTTGTTGAGCATGAGTCTGTGTTAGAGTTTATTTTAGTTCTTGTGTTATTGGGTGCGAGGGTTTCTATATATGCGCTGTAATCATGATTCTTGACCTCCAAGTATGCACAGAGAAGAACCAAATTGGTTCAATTACAATTTTCTTTCACGTCATCTAACTGTTATAATGTCTAGTGTGACAAGGACTAAGTTACCTTATTTATGGTGTTGAGTTCCAGTAATAAAAAATATGTTTAGAACTAACGTGATATACTTTTTCAAATATGTGGGACTAAAAATAATTGAAATTTCAAGAACTAAATCAGTACAATTTGTCAATCTCAAAAATTAAAATTGGACTCAATTCAATATTACAGATATTTTTTAAAAAGCAGTCATAAAAATTAAAGAAAAAAAATATATTTTACCCGTTTTAAAATATATTAGCCCAATCCATATTTTTGAAAAACTTCGTCTCTTCCACGATTTTTTTAAAAAAGGAAAAGAGCAATGCTAGGCGCCAGTAATTTTTGTAATTGGCAGTCATTAAATAGTCATCAATGATAATTTAATGATGTGAGATTAGAGTGAAATTTCATCCAATAATTCTCCTTTTTCTACTGGTACATGTTAGCCAAAATTCAATAAAATTGCTTCCCTAAACTTTTCCAAAAGAAAAAAAAACTTCTTTCTTGCCTCCGTTACTCATCTCACTAATTCAATGGTTCTTTGCTCTCTACCTTCTCCCTCTTTATTGTTTTTGCCACTCTAATTTGTCCTTGTGATGCACATCCACGCGCGCTTTTCTATACAAATATATTGTCATTTTTTTATATTAATATTTTACTTTTTGATTTAGGAAACCCCCAAAATTTATATATATGATCCAAATATTATGTGGAGTGAGTGTTAGTCTTTTTGCGAAGCATCAATTCAAGGGACAATGATTAGGGAAAAAGAGAGAAGGAAAGAAAGTAGAACGAGATGATTACATATTAAAAATTATCGTCAAATTATTATAGTGCTCATTTGAGCATAATTAAATATTTGTGACATCCAACAAATGAACAAATGATATGTAGATATATACAAAGTTAAGTAGCGAGAGAATGGACAGGTAAGGAAGGCAATATGAAACAATGGTGCGAGAGAAATTTCCCTTTCTTTTTTCATTTTCTAAAAAAAGAGCATGAAAAAGAAGTAGTTATTGTACACTTGAACTAGGCTAATATTTTTTTTTAAAAATTATACAAAACACAGATTTAAAGAATAAGTTAATTACAAACTGATTTTATTATAGTTGTAACATTAATTCTGGTTAAATTTAGACAATTTAAATCAACTCTAGTCAATGATCAGTTAAGTATATGTGAGTTAAGAAGGATATGGTATTTTCTTCTTTTTTTTTTTTAAATTAAGAGAAAATCTAAAAAAACTAACACTATACAACTAAGCAATTAATTTTTTTAAAAAATCTTTATTTAAAAATTAAAAAAAAGTTTTACATTAAAAAATATTCCTTCTCTCTTTCCTTCATCTCTCTTCTCCTCTTTTTCTGTTTCTTTTAAGCCGTTTTCGTCTTTTTAGAGTCGAGAAGCGAGAGAATGTTAACATAGACATTAAAAAATTTTATCTATCCTTCTAGTTGTTGTCTTTCTTTCAATAATTTTGGATGTATTTTCTTTTAATTTTAGATACATTTTTAATAATGTTGGATGCTTTTTTTTAGTTTTTGGATGATTTTTTTTAAATAGTTTTAGATGTGTATTTTTTCTAAGTTTTGGTTATATCCTTTTTATAGGTTTTGCATATTTCTTTTTCTTATATTTTATATGTTTTTTATTTTTAGTTTGGATGGTTATTTTTAATAGTTGTGGATATGTTGTTTTTCTAGGTTTTAGACGTGTCTTTTTATAGATTTTGAATGCTTCTTTTTCTTATGTTTTAGATGTTTCATCTTTTTAGGTTTTAGATGATTCTTTTTAATAGTTTTTTATGTTTCTTTTTTTTTAATTTTTAGATATTTCTTTTTCTTATGTTCTGAAAAATAACATTCAAAATTTTAATAAAAAAAAAGTCTAAAATCATAAAAAAGAACATCTAAAAACTTAACAAAAAAGCATCTAAAATCGTTGAAAAGAACATCCAAAATTTAACAAAATAAAACATCTAAAATTATAAAAAATCTAAAATATCTAAAATTTAAACATTCAAAATTTAAAGGTATTATATTTTTCATTTACTTTTTAATGTAAATGTGCAAAAAAAAATATCTAAAACATCTGAAATTTAAACATCCGAAACAAAAGCATAAAAAATATTTGAAATGATGTTTTTTTTTAATAATTTGCTTTCATTTATTTTTAGTTGTACAATTCTAAAAAAATACTCAAATATCTCTCAAATTTAAACATCTAAAATCAAAGAATAAAAAACGTCCAAAATTATGCTTTTTGTAATAATTTAGTTTTATTTACTTTTAATTGTACATTTTAAAAAAAAAAATCCAAAACTTTTAAAATTTAGATATCCAAAATCTAAGTATGAAAAACATATGAAAGTAACACATTTTTTTTAACCATAATTAGAAGAGTTCTTTTTACCATGATCTTAGATGTTTTTTTTTTTTGTTATATTTTGAATATTTTTTTGGTTAGATTTTGAATTTTTTTTTACAATAATCTTAGTTTCTTCTTTTTATTTAATTTTAGATGTTTTTTTTTTGTTATATTTTAGATTTTTTTTCTTTTAATTTTAGATATTTCTTTTCAATTAATTTTGAATAATTTTGTTTGTTTGTTTGCAGCTGAATTAATAATTGATTGTTATGGAGTGTTACCTGTCAATTACCTAACATGATTGTTAAACTAGTTCTCTCTTTCATTTATAATTCATAGAACCTTCCACTTCACAATTGAACACCACACTTATTTTCTATCTTTTCAACTATTATCTATTGTATTCTTGTATTTATTAATTCTAATAATGATGTAGCAGGTTGTTGCCAAAATGGGCATAGTGGTGGATGGAAGGAAGAGGCTAGCCGATAGTGGTGGTAGCAGTTGTGATGGAGAAAAAGGAAAAAAATCATTGATGAATTCTTATTTTGGAAATGTGCTTTCCATACCCTTTGGTCAAAAACTGGTGGAGGAGCTGGTGGAGAAACCATTATGGTGGGTTGCAAATGTGGTTCATGAGTTTTTGGAGGTGGCAGTAACAGAGGAGCACTTTCTAGGGCTTATTGACTGGGTGGAAGCACACCGGCCGGTTCCTGGGTTGGCGAAGATCTATTGCCATGGCGCCGAGGAGGGGCCGGCTTTCGTTATATCGTCTGGACAAAGGTTCCCGGAGGAGAAGGTGGATTTTGGGTGGGGGAAGGCTGTGTTTGGTTCTTATCATTTTCCTTGGGGTGGAAATGCTGGCTATGTGATGCCAATGCCAAGCCCTCTTGTGAATGGTGATTGGGTTGTTTACATGCACCTTGTGAAGGAACAATTACACACCATTGAGTCTGAGGCTTCTCATTTCTTTATGCCTTTAACTTGGGAGTACCTTAACCAATGATAAACACAAGTGGGAGAAGAACAAGGGGTTCTATATGTGTGTTGGTTAAGATCATTTCAATATGTTTCTTTCTTTATTGCATAATCCTTAAACTTCTTTGAGATGAGATCATTAATCAAAACCAAATACTTGTGTTCATATATACATATATATTTACATTTACTATGTAATGAACGACCATAATTTGCTTATTAATTTCTACTTAGATATTTTGTTATTTTAGAGGTTTTTTACATAAACTAAATAAATATTTTATTTATCGTTATGTGTAATATGTAGAGTATTTATTATTTTAAATAGTCATTCACATTTTAAATATTATACATCATAACTATGTATAATTAATTGTGATATCGGTACTTATTTTTTTAAAATAATTATATTTTTCTATTTATATAATTTTTCAAATTCAAATCTTATCTATGAATTTTGAAATTGAAAACTTTAACTTTTAAATAATACTATACATCCAAGTTTTTTTGTTAATTAAGTATAACTAAATTAGTCTAACATAACAATAATTAATTATGACTAACATTATTAACTTTTTAGTTAGTTAATCCCAAGTGAATGGCTTAACTTAATGGATAAACAATTTTCTGAATCTTATAACTCAAACTTATAACAACATACAAAAATTAACTGAATTGATTCTACTGTTAGATGAAAGAAAAAACGCCATGAATTATTTGTTATGAGAAGAGAGGAAAAGAGAGTGATAATAAATCTAATCATTGAAAAATAAGAAATTAAAGTTAGTTGCATAACTACATTTAGAAAAATAGCCTCATTATTGGCTAACAAATGTTGGTCACCTAACAATACTGAAAGAAATTTGGATGAAATATAGTATTTCCCAAGTTTAATTTAAGAAAAATTTAAAATTTAAAACACTCCAACTTTTAATTATTTCACTTTTATCTTCAATATCTAAAATAACTTTAATATTTCAACCCCCATATTATCCAAATTCATTTCTTATTTTAATTTTGTCCTCGTTTTCTTGTTCCTTCGATTCACCATCACCACCATAACCTTCTCCCTCCCTTGAAAAGTAATAATTAAGCAACATCCAATAATTTTTTTCCTAATAAGCACCCTCTAAATATATATTATGGAAATTAAAATGGAATAGTTTAAAAGAAATTATACAAACCAGACAACTCTTTCTAGTTCACAATATCAATTATTTTAAAGAAATTTTCTTGATTTAATGTAATATTTATTAAATATTTTGTTTTTTACTCACTACACAATATTAAACACAATTAATAATATAGATACTTACATTTTAAATTAGTTATATTAAATAAGGATATTTTCATAAACAGCTTTATAATAAATTTTGTGGTTCCTTTATTAGCAATTTAGGTAAAATCCAAATTAATTAATTAAATACAATTAATGTATACCATCTAATTTGATATGCATTTAAAACATTTATTGAATTTAGATATAAAGAAGACGGAGAGGATATATAAAAAGTATCCGAGTACAATAATTTAGTGAGTAAATTACTAAAATAGTACTAAAAAAATTTACATTACTGCTAAAAATGATTTTAAAAGATGTTAATAATAAATAAATTTTTTAAAAATTTAAAAATATGACCAAAAAATTAAATATTAAATATTTATTTTAAAAAAATTTTAAATATCAGATGTTAATACAATTTTTTGTAAATATTATTATAAAAATAATAGCTTTTATCTTTAAAATTAGATTATTTTATGTCAAATGATTTTTTTAAAAAATTTCTTTATTTTGAATGACCAAATTATTTTGAAAAATAAAAAATTTAGAGATCAAATTTTGTTTTGAATTATTTTTTGTATTTTCTAAATATTTATTCAAATATTATTACAAAAATTCAAATCAAATAAATAAGTTATTTATTAAATACAAAATTATTTTTGTCACTTATAAAAAATATAATATTTATTAGTTATTCTTATTATATTTTTAAATAATTCAAAAATTATTTCAAATATGAAATTGATAGTTAACTCTTTAGTAAATATATGATTCAAGATTGAAGTATAAAACATTTAATGAATATTTATTTAAGACCTTTATTGAATTTAGTGAATATTAATGTAACTAAGATTTTCTTCGTATATGTAAATATAAATTGTCTTGGACTCATCAAGAGTTGATTCACAACATAAATTTAGAGATATTCGAATGTAATAATAGACGCCAAAATATACATAATAAAATAAATTTTGTAAGATATTACAATACAATAAAAAATATGAACAAAAATATATTTGTAAGTAGTCTCGTAAATATAAATGGTATCGTATAAATCAATACTACTGTATGTATACATTATACGAATAACCATATACGTTAGTCCAGTTACGGACCCAGAAAAATTTAGTAATGAGGACAAAAATATAATAAAATTTAGGTATAGATATTTTTTTTCTTTCCAAGATATTCAACAAGTTAAGGACTAATCCGTCATGAATTTGAATTTCATTTAAGAATCTACAATTGGCCGGCAATGAGTTGCTATACATACGAGACAGAATTCGAACCCTCAATACTTATTTAAGCGGACGACTAAATTGATCACTTGATCAATCTAAATTGGTTTAAATATATTCAAAATTTAAAATTAGAACTATCTAATACATATTGATAAGAACTAGAAATATACACACAATTATTATTATAATATTTAAAATAATAAAAATATAATTTCATACACATAGTATAATATTTAAAATAACAAAAAAAATATTTATAAGGACTTTTTTTTATTTTTAACATGATTAAATATTTTTTATATATATTTTTAAATAATTATTTTACTTATTTGTCAAATCTACTTATTATAATTTTTATAGTATAAATAATTTTTTTAACCAAAATAATTACAGTATATTAATATATAGATAATATATTTTTTATCTTAAACAATTTTTAAAAAATTACTAATAATTTAAGTTGTATTTAATTAGAAAACTAAGTTTCAATTTAATTATTAATTAATTAACTAATATAATATAATTAATTATCACTAATTTTTTAGTGTATTTATTTATTTTTTATACTAAATCATATTTAACAATATAATTATTATTATGTGTTAAGTTTAATAAAATATTTTTTAACATAAAATATAAAAGAACTATTTATATTTTATTTTAAGACAAATATAATATAATAAATGGTATATATGTATATAAGTATTACTTTTTTTTAAAAAAATTTGTGAGGACAAATGCCCCTCTATATTAAACGTGGATCCCGTTAGTCCATATGTGTAAAAGTAAATAGTACTGTACACGTATAAATAAATTGTACTATATACGGTCAGATAATATTTATAAGAATAGTAATTTGTATTAATATTTAAAATAAGTCTTATTATTCTATTAATTTTTATAATTTTATTAATTTATAATTAGATTTTTATAATTTTTTAATTAAAATTTTTATATTATTTTTATTTTTATAATTAATTTTTTTTAATGTAAAAAATATTAAAATTAATTGGATATTTTTTATAAATTAAATTAAAAATATTTATAATTCAAAATTTAATTAGATTTTTTACTATATATATTTAAAAAAAAATATTATGCTATTTTTAATAATATTTTTCGTATAAAAATTATTTAATTATAAAATTAAAAATAGTATAAAAATTTTATTAAAAATTTAATTAAAACTAAAAAAATTAACAGAATAAAGAAACTTATTTAAAATAAATATCTCAAAATTGAATAAAAACGACAACCTAAATTTCGACAAAAGTTTTACTATATTTAAGATCATTACACTGTATTCTTTCTATACCGTTTTACACATCTAAGAGATAAATATAGTGTTTTTTAATGCATGACATCTGCTTCTTCCTATTCAAACCACAATTGCATGATAATTTATTACTAATGAACAATAGAGATGACACCTAGAAAATATCTAAGATATATAAACCTACACCCTGCATATTTGAGAATTATTCGCACTTTCTAGTTTTTCTCAAAAAAATATTTAATATTTATTTCTCAGCAGTTTAATTATTAATTGCTTTTGTCACTAAAGAGAAATCCTTCTTTAAATTATCGGTGAAAGCTTCGACATAGTTTACTTGCAATTTTTTTAAATAAGACTTGATAACTCAAACTTTAAGTCGGACTAGAGTAGTTAGTACTGTTTTAAATTTGTTGGAATTAGTTAGTATTAACTCTATTTATAGTTAGTTAGTCTTGTTAATAAATTTATGTATAAATACATAAACATGTAGCTGATAGAATTAATTTAATTATTAATTTAATTTTTGCAATTTCTCTCAATAAAAAAATGTGCAAGAGAAATTTTTTTTATACTCTATTAATTATTGAGTTATTCTTTTTAGATGCAGCTCGAACTCACCTTTCATTATAGTGCAGTGAGCGTGGAGGCTAAATTCTAAAGGTCGAGTAAATTCGAACAAACAGTGTGAGAGAAGTAATTGACGCATCAAATCGAATTCACATTCGAAACTTCAATTCCAATTTCTTGTCTCAAACCCTAGATATTCGATTCTTGATTGTGATTGACGCATCGGATCCTCATTCGCAACTTCAATTTCAATTTCTTGCATCAAAACCCTTGATATTCAATTCCTGATCCAATTCTTCCCCAAATTCTTCAACCTCCAATTTCTCTTTGCTTCTGTCCAATTCTTCCTCTTTTCTTCACTCACACGATAGAGATTGATGATATTACAATAAACTTAGCAAAATTTCTGTTTTTCCGATTTAGAGAAAAAATTCTGAATCTTGAACGCTAAAAGATTCATTGATACATATGACGCCAGATTAGAAAAACGAGCTTTCAAACATGGACATGCACACTTTTGCAAATATAATGAATTAATTTAACATCATGCAGTCTCAGCATGCAAGGAACAATATAAGTCCTCTCACAGATCCGCTAAGCCCGTACTACCTGCATTTTGGTAAAAGTTCAGGATCCCCTCTGATCGCTACGATCTTGGCATCTTCAAACTACCACAGTAGGGAAAGAGCAATGTGGAGAGCGTTGAAGTCAACAAATAAGGTAAAATTTGTTGATGGTTCAATTGAAAAATTATATGTGAATGATCCATTGTATGAAGCATGGGATAGATGCAACAATTACATTATTTCTTAGATAACCTTGGCATTAAGTCCAGAAATTATTCAAAGTGTGATCTGGCACGATGTTGCAGCAGATTTGTGGCGAGACCTAAAACACAAATATAGTCAATGAGATGTATTCAAGATGGTCGAACTTGATGATGAGCTAAGCGCAATCAAGCAAGGTGAACTCTCTGACAACATACTTCACCAAATTGAAGGCAATTTGAGAAGAACTTAAAAACCTACGACCTATATCTCTTGTGTAACGTGTGCAGCAACTAATTATGTGTGTGGTTTGGAGATTGTCAGAAAGTACATATGTCGTGTGATTCTTCAAAGGATTGAATGAAGTTTATTCTCATGTAAAGTCTCAAGTCATGTTGATAAATCCAATGTCAAAGATTGATCAAGCTTTCTCCCTGCTACTTCAGCAAGAAAGGCAAATACATCAGCCTGAATCTATACTTGATGCTAAAACTCTGATGAGCACTTCAAGCAACACTGCTCAAGAAAATAGAGGAAGGAAGCATGGTAGAGGAGCTATCAGAGAAAGAGGAAGAGGATATATTGGCATTTGGACACAATTTGTCAAAGACAGAAAATAATTTTGATTTGATTCATTTAAATATATGGGGACCATTAATCACTTATCTACTGCTGGTCACAAATACTTTCTTACATTGTAGATGATAGAAATAGATATACATGGCTTTTTTTTTTATGAAATTAAAGTCTAAAGTCAAAGACTTAATCAAGAGCTTTGTAACACTAATCCAAACTCAGTTCAACAAAACAATTAAAAAGATCCGAACTGACAATGGAATAGAGTTTCAAATGCAAGCATACTATGAAGCCATGGGTATTATCCACCAAATTAGTTGTGTTGAATCTCCTAAAAAAATGGCATTGTTGAGAGAAAACATCAACATATATTAGAAGTGACTCGAGCACTCATGTTTCAAGCAAATATTCCAAAATGTTTTTGAAACTATGCAAGTGCTCAAGCCATTCACATAATCAATAGGATTTCCAGCACAATTTTAAAAAATAAGTTCCCATACCAAATTCTATATGAAAAACTACCAGATATCAACTACTTTTGAGTATTTGGCTGTCTTGCTTATGCTACCACCACTTCAGCTCATCGAAAAAAAGTTGATTCAAGAGCCAAAAAATGCGTTTTTTTGGACATCAACAAGGAGTTAAAGGCTACCTTCTCTATGACCTAAAGACTAGAGAAATATTTCTTTTTAGAGATATTAAGTTCTATGAGCACCTTTTTCCTTTTCATTCGATTACTTATGGCATCTTTGATTCTATACCAGAACCAGAAAATCATATTCATCAATTCATAGATCTTCTTGATTCAACCATTCACTCTCATTCACAAAATATCACTCACTTCTCATCCAATAATACACGGTGTGCATCTCCTAATCCAAACACATCTCCTCAAATAGTTTTGAGTTCTTCCTCACACGCATCACTATATAATCATTCACCATCACAGCATGCATTTCAAACCGCATCACACACTATTGCATAACATCAAAACACTACACTGTCTGCTAGGCCTATTAGAATATCCTCAAGAGAATGGAGACCCCCTCTTACCTAAGAGACTTTCACTGCTCCTTATTAACCATAGAATCAACTTGCTAATTATCTTCAACTCTTGCAACCCGATATGTAGCGACTCTCAATTTTTTAAAAAAATATAAATATAAATAAATTATAATTTACTTTATAAAATTAGAGTTCCTTATTTTTAGAAAATTATTTTACTATCAGTAATTGAACTAATTTTATAATAATTTAAATTCAATCAAATTCATATTCTTATATATATATATATATATATATATATATATATATATATAATATTTTACATAAATAAAACTATAATTCTAGTAATTTATAATTAATAAAACTTATATGTATATCTTAATTTGAGTAATTGATATTTTAATTTAAAAATAGAATTTAATTAATAATATTATTATCGAATTCGATAACTGCCGATATGAGTAACTATTAGTACTCTTTGGTGAGCTTAATTTTGCTAATACTTCACTAAATATCTTTCATCTTTAAGTTACTAATATCATATTAATAATTTATATACATTTAACTATATATATATATATATATATATATATATATATATATATATATATATAAAAGGCGGCAGCCATTTACCTAATGAAAAGTCGTTGTATACTTATACATATATATATAGTTATGAGTATCATTAGCCTTATTATGTCATTAGCTTTATATATAATAGTATCGTCCGAAGGAATAAGTAACATTTACTTTATTATCTTTATTATACTTGCGCTGCCATATATATATATATAGTATACGAAAGAATGAGTGGTGAGAGAGAAAAGTGACCGGGAGAGAGAAACGTGAGAATGTAAACCTCCTCCAACCTTTTGGCTTCGATTTCTTGCAATCCGTAACCCCAATAAAAAATCTAATTCGATAAAAGTATTTGTATCCTCCTCCTCTACACGTTGGCACTACTTTTGGTCGATGGAAGCTGACGGCGACGTAGCTCTTCTATCCTTTGATTTCGGCCAACGGGAGTTCTAGGAGGCACAGGCGATTTTGGACATTTTCTTCTTCGATGGCTCGGTCAGAAAGTTTCACTGGAGTTTCGAATATTTTGATTCCGTACGAATGTATGATTTTGGTTTCTCGTAGTTAATGTTTAATGTCATGTGAAAACTTAGGCTAAAAGACCTTAAGATAGGAATGAACTGAATGTATAATTGACGGATTATGTATATGGTATAAAATGTGTGGTTTAGCTGTTGTTAGTAATTTGCTATTGAAGTTGGTTGATTTTGGAAAAAGATTTAATATTGCTATTTGTTCGATCTTGAAATAATTTGTTACTGGAAATGATTTGAATGACTGAGAGGTGTTGGGTTGGTAGCTGGGACCCTTGAAGGGTTGGCATAAATTCGAGTTTTAGAGGAGATACTACTAAAATTTCTATAAGAATTGGAGTTTTGATTTGAAGTGTTATTTTAAAAAGGAAAGAGATTATTATGTGGCTTGTGTATTTGAGACTATTTGTTGACCCTCTGTCGTAAGATGTGACCGGACACTTTAACTCTCCGGATTCCCCCTATGGGCATGCATATATATATATATATATATATATATATATATATATATATATATTGAATATTATATTTGAGTATGGAATACTATATTATTGAGCCTGGAGTTTGACTCCATGGAATACTATGTTATTGAGCTTGGAGTTTGACTCTATGGAATACTATATTATTGAGCTTGGGGATGCGCACACAGAGAGACTGTCTAATGGTTAATTGCCAGGACATGTCGGATTGGCTGTATAACCGACAGATGAGACTCATCAGCCATAAGACAGGCATACATCATATGAATTTGTTTGTCTGCTTGAGTGTGCATTGTTTTGGTTTGCTTAACTGTTTAATTCTGCTTATCTGCTACTTGTTCTACTTGCTGTAAATACTTCTCTATCTGTGTTTTCCTTGCTTGAATTATATGTGTATATTTTCTGAGAAACCCCTCTTGGCAGAGGTGTGAAGGGGGTTGTCCCATGGGTGATTCAGAGGATTAGAGGAGACAGAAAGTGGAATGTTCGGTTAAATTTAGATTCAGAACTTGAATACTTTAGATAACTTACCTAATTTCTGGTGTAGTTGAATCCTTGAACTGAAATATGAGTGTCGAAGTTCTAGAAATGCCTCTAGCTTTTCCGGGACCTTTTATATTAACTATGTGGGTACCTTTATCATACTGAGAACCTCCAATTTTCATTCCATATATATTTTGTTGTTTTTTAGATGCAGGTTGAGAGGCACCTCGTTGAGCATCGGAGAGCCTTCTTACAAGCGAAGTACTATCTTTTGGACTGTCATATTTTCTTTTAGGCTATACATATATGTTTATAGAATCTTCGCATGTACATTTTGTATTTTGTCCCTCCTAGAGGTTGACTTGGAGATACAGATGTTTATTTTGTAGTTTGAGTTTTATTTTGGATTGTATATAAATATATATAATTATATACTCTGGCCGACCTTAGCTTCGCAGGTCGAGTCTGGAACTTGCTATCTAAGTTTTGGAACTCTGATATATACATATGTTTTCAGTTTTGTTTTGATCTCACTTGTCCGTTCTACGAATATCCATGCGAGTGTGACACGATTTTCTGTTTATCGTTTTTGTTTAGCTTATTCTTCAAGGCTTCTTGATATGATTTCATCCACTATATTTATGTACATATCCTTTTCCTTTAGAGGTCGTAATATCTTGCCACCTCTACTTTATGACTTAAGCGTAAGGCACTGTGTGGTAGGGTGTTACACGATGCAAGTATCCACTAAGTGATGTCTTATCCTACGAGTCACTGCCACCTTCACATCGTAGCACTTTCCACTGTTGAAGAACAAAAAACCTATCAAGAAGCAATTGTGCATCCTTGTTGGCAGCAGGCCATTAGTGCAGAACTTGAAGCTCTAGAGAAGAACAGCACTTGGTTTCTTACTACTCTGCCGAAAGAGAAACGTGCGATTGGCTGCAAATGGGTATTCAAAACTAAACTCAAAGTAGATAGAAGTGTTGAAAGGTACAAGGCGTGTCTTGTTGCAAAGGGTTTCACCCAAGTTCCTGGCTATGACTACTTCGATACGTTCAGCTCTGTGGTTAAAATGAACACACTCAAAATTTTTCTTGATGTCAACACGGCCTTCCTCCAATGCAATCTCCCTAAAAATGTGTATATGAAAGTACCACCAGGCCTTAAGGTTGATGATTCTGCTTTGGTTTCCAAGCTTACGCAGTCGCTTTTTGGATTAAAACAAGCAAGTAGACAGTGGTACACCAAACTTGCCACCACTCTCACCAGTTTTGGGTACCATCAATCGAAGCATGATGATTGTCTCTTCACCAAGGGCTCTGATACTTCCTTCACCGTCATACTTGTGTATGTGGATGACCTCGTCTTGGTAGGAAACTGTATGGTTGAGATTTAGGCTGTCAAGGATCATTTGCACGAACTGTTCTAGATCAAGGACATTGGTGAACTTAAATACTTTTTAGGCATCGAGTTTGACAGAAGTAGGTAGGGATTTGCAATGTACCATGCCTTGAACTACTTGAAGATTATGGAATGCTAGCTGCCAAGAGTGCCACAACTCCAATGAATTACTCCAGTCAACTATCAAAATCAATAGGAACAAGGTTAAAGACCAACACTGAATATCGAAGATTAATTGGGCGCCCTACTCTACTTAGCAAATACAAGATCTGAAATCAGCTATGCAGTCGACAAGTTAAGACAATTTTTGGAATGTCTCACTGACAAACACTTCGAAGCTTGCCTAAGAGTACTAAGATACTTGAAATCCTCCCCAACATGAGGCCTATTTTTTTCCACCAAGTCCAATATTAAAGTAATTGGCTATTCGGATAGCGATTGGGCTACATGTCCCGATTCGAGAAGGCCAATAACGAGCTATTGCTTCTTCCTGAGAATAAGTTTGATAACATGGAAGAGCAATAAGCAAAATGTGGTGACCACATCATCAGCAAAAGCTGAGTACAAGGCTCTCGCGGCATCAACATGTGAAGCCCAGTGGATACGTTTCATCATAAATAAGCTCAAAATTCCACCAATGAAGCCAATAGCCATCTACTGCGACAGCCAGACAGCATTACACATAGCTGCTAATTCAATGTTTCACGAGAAAACAAAGTATATAGAAGCGGATTGTCACATCGTTTGCGACAAAGCCAAGGAACAAGTGATCAAACTACTGCCTATTAAGTTTGCAGAGCAAGCTGCAGATATCCTCACTAAAGCATTGATTCCCAAGTTATTCAATTCATGTCATCGCAAGTTCAGGCTCCTCAACATACATGTGCCTGACTTGAGGAAAGGCGTGACTTGATAATTGAAGCTTCAAGCCTGATTAGATTAGTTAGCACTGCTTTAAGTTTGTTAGAATTAGTTAGCATTAACTCTATTTATAGTTAGTCAGTTAGTCTTCTGAGCAAGCTTACGTATAAATACACAAACATGTGACTAATAGAGTTAGTTCAATCACTAATCCAATTTCTGCAATTTCTCTCAACAAGAGAATGTGCAGAGAAATATTCTCCTCACACTCCATTAGTTCTTGAATCACTTCCTTTAGATGCAGCTTGAACTCACCCTTCATCATTAAATGTATATTTTCAAATATTGTACAACTTTTTTTTATAATTTGTATATTTTCCTTCTTTTTCAATGGTAATGTGAACAAAGTACTATTCTAAAAATTTAATATTTATATAGTAATTTAATATTGTGCACAATATTTAAAATTCTCTTTTTTAATTGTGACAACTTGCACAATAATTTTAGTTATTGTATACACAATTTGGACCCTGAACATTAAAGTTTCGTTTGTTAACATTTTCATTTTATGAAAATAGTTTATGAAAACTGCAGCACCACTTGCATTTAAAAATATCAAATTAAAAATAACTTTCAATAAATATAAGTATTATAATTATATTTATAAAATAATTTTTAAAATAAAATATTACAATAGATATAAATATAAAAGTTAAATTTAGAGATTATTTGTATAAGGTTATATTAGATTTTTTAATTTTGATAAGTACAAGCCAACTTTAAAAAAAAAATATTTTAGATGCTTTTAAAAGCACTTTTATCTTTTAAGCACAAATATATAGTTTTTTTCAATTTATCAAATATGATAATAACAACAAAGCCTTGTCCCATTAAGTGGGGTCAGCTACATGAATCAAACGCGCCATTGAGCTCTGCTTCTATCATGTATCATGTCTACAGAGAGATCATTTACATGTAAATCTCATTTGACCACCTCATGGATGGTCTTCCTAAGTCTTTCTCTACCTTTCACTCATTATCCATCTTCCATCTCATCCACTCTCCTGACTAGGTGCTTTGTCGGTCTTCTTCTCACATGTTCAAACCACTTAAGATGCGATTCTACCATCTTTTCCACAATAGATGTTACTTCAACTCTCTCCCTTATATCTTTATTTTTTATTCTATCCAATCGTGTATGACCACTCATCCATCTCAACATCTTCATCTCTATCACACTTAACTTATGTTCGTGCTCTCCTTTGCTCGTCCAACACTCTGTACCATAAAACATAGCCACTCTGATATAGTAGTGCGATAAAATTTACCTTTAACTTTTAAAGGCACTTTTTTGTGACATATAAAATTATACGCATTCCACCGTTTTGATCAACCTGCTTGGATCCTATGATTTACATAATGTTCAATCTCTACATTATCATGTATGATGCATCCAAGATACTTAAAACCTTTTACTTTTCGTAGGATGTTTTTTTCCAATCTTCACATATGTATTAGGATTTTTCCTTCGGCGGCCGAACTTATATTCTATATATTCCGTCTTCCTATAGCTTATGCGCATACCACACATTTTTAGAGATTCTCTCCATAAATCTAACTTCTTATTTAGATCTTCCCTTAACTCTCCCATAAGGACAATATCATCAGTAAAAAATATGCACTATGACACAGGCTCTTGAATATACTCTATGAGTACTTCTAAGACTAAGGATGATTCCTAGTGTAATTTTATACTAATAAAAAATTCTTCTATCACACCATCTTAAGTCTTTATATTAATTGTAACTCCATCGTATATGTCTTTAATTATACAAATATATGCAATCTTACTCTCTTTCTTATCAAGTACAAAATAAAAAATATCTATTTTTAAAAAACACAAACGCATTTTTATAAAATTTTACTCAACCAGATCTATAGCATCTTATTACTGGGTGCCGCTAAATTTATGGAGCTCCAAGATGCAAAAGTTTCCAAAGAAATGGATTGAATGCTTTCCACCATTTTGGGCCGAAATTTTCAATATATGATGACAATTACAATAACTCATCTGTTAATCAATTATGACGGCTACAAAGAAAGCGGCTGGAGTGTTTAATTTGTACCCTTGCAATTGAAAGCTTGAAACAAAGCCAACCAGTGATAATTAATGTCGGCGGTGGAGATAGCCCTTTAATTTAGCTTAGAGCAATTAAATGAAAAGTGCAATATCTCCTTTGCGATTGCACCACCAACTAGGCAACTAATATAGTAGAAATTAAAGTAGAAAAGAGTAGTGCTTGTGTATCTTTCTGATTGGGAGGACTATATGGTATATAACTGATTAAAGCCAAGCCGATTTTTTATTTTATTAATGTGTCATTTTTTTAACTTATTACTAAAATGGTGATTCTTTTAAAATTAGTTATTTAAATATTATTTTTTTTATTTTACAATTTTTTATTATAATTAAAAATAAAATAATAAATCAGTTATCACCTTAATAAAAGGAGGTATCTGAGTAATTAATTTAAAAAAGTAACGTTTTGATAATAAATTTCAAAAAATATAATATATTAATACAAATGTCATGACTCGTGACAAAATTAGTTATTATAAATAGGTGGCTATTTTAATGAAAATTTATTGATTGTCATCATATGAATATATTTCATTTTAATTATTAGATGATAAATTGTAGGATTTGATCTTTATATATTATAAAAGTATTATTTTTATTTAAAGTATGGCCAAACAAATAAGTTATATTTTTTAAATAAAAATTATTATAAAATTAAAAAAATATTTTTGACATCTTTATTAGAATAGTTGCCTTAAAAATATATCTTGAAAGAACTTATTGAATATAAAGTGATAAAATTGTTAAGAATAAAATAGTAAAAATCAAGATAGTATAAAATTAGAAAAATAAATTAAATATCTAACATATGAAATCATAACATATTTTGAATCGTCGTAAACTCATTTAATTTAATAATTTTTTTAAAAATTAATTATTATAAATATGTTATGAAAATATCTCAAATGTAGACCGAAGAGGTTGTTAGTGTTAGTTTCTTAATTTAGATTTAGTTTTGATGATAAAAAATAATAAACAAAATTTAAAAAGTATTAAATCAGTTCTTAATAGAGAAGATTTTTTCAATTAATTTATATACATTAAAAATGAATTAAAAATGGTAAATATGTATGAGTCTCAGAAGTAAAATTGTAGTAACCCATTTTTTTTTAAAAAAGTGAACTATAGAAGTCTATAATATATTGTTTGAAAAAAAAAATTTGAAATTCGAGAACTAACATGATTATATTAAAGTAGTTGATAATACTGCTAGAATTTGAGAAAGGGTTAAATCAAATTAAATTTAGAAAAAAAGTTTTTTGTAGAAGCAGATTATGCAGAATATATATATATATATATGTGTGTGTGTCTCTAAAACTAGAATAAGATAGAAAAAGAAAAAAAAGAATTAAGTAAGTATGTATTTTGGTTCAGTTTCTTTGTGCCATGAAATCTATATCTAATCCCCACCACAATCATGGTGGAATTTCCATTATAATTAAACTGATTACATATACTAATACCAATGAATTACAACCTAATTCATCTAGTATCAAGCACTAAATTTCTACCTAAACCTAGTCACCACTAAGTGCTATCCCAACTTGACAAAGAAAATAATCCTAGTTCAACAAAAATCAATTACACAAAAAATTCTTTTAGTTTTTTAATATTTTTCTCTTGCCTCTTTTCTCTTTTGGCTTTTTCTCCTCACTGTGATCCTTAAACTTGCAATTGAGCCTCGAATTAACTCGTCTTTAAACTTAAAATTGTCTCAAATTTGTCTCTAAACTTAACAATAGTCGTCCTTGAAGTATTTTTCGACGAATATTCGTGAAAGAAGTGATATCGTGTATGGAGGGAAGCCATAATGGATAATCAACGGCTATATTACGTGACAATTATAATATTTTGACTCAATTTAATTTCTATTTATTAGTTTATAACTCTACTCCCAATTTAATATCTAGAAAGTGTGATCTTCCACCTTCACTAGCTCCATTAGATTGATCACTGCTCCTTGTTCATCATAATAAGATTTCTCCAAGTTTACCTTTACCTTCAGTTTCCTCCCTCTCTTCCTCTTCTTCTCCCCGACATTCACCATAGCGAGCTCTCCTCTCCACTCGACAGCACCACCTCTGTAGTGAGCGACCAGCGCGGAAGCGGAAGAAGGCGGAGCGAATTGTCAAATTTTAATTTTTTCTAATAAAATATTTTAGATAATCGATGATCACATGATTTTCGACATTTTCAAGACCATTGAAAAGGATAGAAGGTAGCTTAGCGACGAGGAGGAGGCCAACAATACGGTATTGGCGGCTGGTGAGAAAGGACTTGGGGGGAGGGAGGAAGGGGACGGGAGTATGTCTGGCAGCAAGATCTAGTGCTCTCGTTGAAGAAAGAGGGATCAATTTTGGGGATAACAAGGTGATAATGGGTGGGATAGAGAACAAAGACGGAGAGGTAGGAGAAAGACAGGACATGGAGTTCCAACTGTGAGAGAGTTGTAGTATCCATTCGAGGCAGAGATTCTATGTTAAGAAATTGATGTTATTGTTGTAGTGGTGGCACCGGCATCTGCGAGGTATCTGCAGGGATTAGGAGAACAAGAAGAGACTTCGTGAGAGGCAGATGCACAGTAACACCAATGCATTAAACATCTCTTAATACTTAAAATGACATCGTTTCAGTTGTATTTGGGGTCAAAAAGGAAACAACGACGTTCACAAGTCCAGCGTGATCTCTGTCGAACCACGTCATCAATATGTCGCCAAAAAATATTTCAGGGATGATCATTGTTAAGTTCAAGGATAAATTTGGGACAATTTTAAATTTAGAGACGAGTTCAAAGCTCGATTACAAGTTTACAGACCACTTTAAGATTTAATTCATTTTATTCATGACAATAAATGTAGTTGCTTGAGTTGTAATAATTGTTAATTACCTTATAATAATTGGAATATAAAATATATGTATGTATATATGTATGACAAAAAAATACCTTTTATTTTTAGTTTCATTTATTTAAAGGCTCCTATAATATGTAAATAAGTAATATAATAAATATAAATAATACTTTTGGCATTAGCGATATCATGATTTAAACATAATATTCTGATAGTAAGAGTGTTATAATTTTTTTTTGAGAATTTTTTATTCATTCTTTTTTATTGTATATACACTCTTCATTTTTTATAAATGTTAGATAAGGGTAGATCGTTTTTTTTTTCAATTATTTGATAAGGTGTGATATTTAATTATTTAATATTTTTTATTTTATTTAAAAAAATTATATTTTTCTAAACAATTAAAAAAATTGAAAGAATCTATCCGAATTAAACTCACTTGATTGTACTGTAGGTCTTATTTATTTTATCAGTTACTAGATTTATATCAAAGTTATTTACTATACTCTTATATAATTTAATTCATTTGTGGTTAAGCTTAGGCAAAAAGGACTTGCAATAAGAATATCTACGATTTTCAACACACATTTAAAATTATAAATTGTGATATTGCTGTTTTGAAATTAGATATGCAATCTCCTATATATTATTTATATATTGCTAATTAATATATTAGATATTTTAGGGTATATGTGCACAGTATGGTACCGTTGGTTGTCACCTAGGTATGACTGACTCATGAGTGACCTGTCACAAATGTGAAGATAAGAATATCAAAATTGATCTATAAATAAAGAGGAGGTGAATGTTATCATGTCTTTAATATTATACTTAATTTATTAAAAAAGATAAATAATAATATTTAATAAATTTTAAATATTTTATTTTTTATTTTTAAAAATAAATTAAACAATTTACACACCATAATAAAAAACACTATAAAATTTACTTAAAGAAAAAATCTATTTCACTTTTTCACAAAGTGAAATTATGAGTGAAGTACCAACTCGGTCCCTGTCCATTTTTAAGAATGACAACGCGACCCCTCAAAATAAAATTGATCCAGTTCGGTCTCTGTCCCCGATTTTCGTCACACAAGGCGGTCCCCATGCGTTTTTCTCCGGCGAGGCTTGACGGAAAACGCTGAGCTGGCTCGTTCGGTGCTTGACATGTCATAAGAGGTGGATGACGTGTTCAATCAGTGCTGAGTTGGAGAAATTGAAATGGACAGGGGCTAATTTGTCCTTCCCAGTCACCATATAAACGACGTCGTTTCAGTGAGAAGCAACGTTTCTTGTGCTTTTCAGAAGGTGGGTTTCCATAAAAACCCTTCTCCCAGCCTCGACATCCTAACAGAGCCATGAGCAGCAGCAACGAACCAGCGTCAAGTTCCATAGATGGGTGTGGAAGACAATTTTTTAAAGATGATGGCAGAAGTCCTCTAAGTGTATCTGCAGGAAGTGTTGCTGCGCCGAAAAAGAAGAAGTTCATTGCTCCACGATGCTGGTGTGGGGCGCATGCTATTTTGTTTCTCTCTTCAACAGAACTGAACCCTAATCGGTTATTTTTTGGATGTCCACACTTTCAGGTAATTTGAAATTTAATTTAAGTTTTGTTGATTTTAACTCAAATGTGACATCTTATGAGCTGTGGGTATATTGTACAGAGCACAAAATCGCATTGTAAATTTTTTGCATGGTTGGATGATTATGTTACATCATTTGAAGAGTTTCCCATAAATTCTCCTGATATAGAGGGTTGGACGCGAGATCAGAGTCAAATTCCTGATGCTGCTGGTGTTGATGCTGGAAAACTGAGGGAACTAGAAGCAAGAGTTAGTGGGTTAGAATTGGAAGCTAAAAATTGTAATGCCAATAGTGGTTCTAGCGGCGGTAGTGTTAAAGCTTTTGTTATTGCTTTTGTATTTGGAATTGTGATCTCCAAATTTTTTTGAGGCATATGAGTAGCAAGAACCTTCTGTGACACTAGGTTCATAGTGTGTGTTGTTTTTTACAAGTGTAAGTTATTTACATCATAAGTTGTATTACTTTAGAAGTATGTATGTTATTTCAGATGAGATTATGATTTGATGCAAGAAAAAAGGTTTATTACTACTTTGATGAATTCTGGCAGCATGTAGTCATACAGATTTCTTACTAGAAAATGTTGGATAAACAAACCCAGAAGATGTCTTATATAAAATATTAACACAGAATAACCAAACATGTCCTTGTTCAGCATGAGAAAGGGACAACTTATAGCCCTCTAACACCAAAAAGAAGGCCAACATGTAGCCTTGAACCAAAATGTTTCCTAAATTTATCAAGTTTCAAACTGACTTAAACATCTTATACATCAGTCTAATAGAGTTTCAAAATGACTTAAACATGCATACAAACACTTAAAAGCTTCCAAAATATTTCCTAGATTTCTAAATACTGACACTTAGACTAATAACAAAAGGAGTCATTCTTATCAGCTATGTCAACAGCAACATATCAGATATCAAGTCTTCCTCGGAGGTATAAACCCAGGGGTAGGAATGAACTTGAAAAGCCTTGCTGCAGTCCCAGAACTTGCTGCAGCCATGGTCTCAGCAGAAGGAGCACTTTGTTGAAAGGGAACATTAGCACAAGAAACCCATGGTCTCAGCCATGGGAGAAGGGTTTTTATGGAAACCCACCTTCTGAAAAGCACAAGAAACGTTGCTTCCCACTGAAACGACGTCGTTTATATGGTGACTAGGAAGGACAAATTAGCCCCTGTCCATTTCAATTTCTCCAGCTCAGCACTGATTGAACACGTCATCCACCTCTTATGACATGTCAAGCACCGAACGAGCCAGCTCAGCGTTTTCTGTCAAGCCTCGCCGGAGAAAAACGCATGGGGACCGCCTTGTGTGACGGAAATCGGGGACAGGGACCGAACTGGATCAATTTTATTTTGAGGGGTCGCGTTGTCATTCTTGGAAATGGACAGGGGCCGGGTTGGTACTTCACTCGTGAAATTATTTTCTTAAAAAGTATTTATTGAAAACTCTCAAACTCAGTCGCCGTTGGAGTTTGCATACGTATCTTTTTTAGCTTTTTAACTCCTTTAATATTATAACAGGTATGCTATATATACAAGTCTTTTTGATTTATAAGTCTTATAAGTTGGCACAAGTCCAACAAAATACACGCATTACACTCTTACATTTAAGAGTAAATACATGCACGTTACTCAACCACTTCTTGTTTCTAAAGTGCGCTACTCACCATTATGAACGACTCTTCTTCTTCCTCGATGAAAATTATAACTGTCATTTTTCTTTGCGTTTCTCCTCCTCCTCCTCTTCTTCTTTCTTCTTCTTCTCCTCCTTCTTTGTGTTTCTGCTCCTTTTACTTCGTGTGTTTCATCTTCATCGTCGTGTTTCTCCTCCTTCTTCTTTTGATTTTGCAAATTATGTTTTTTTTCTTTATTTGATTTTTTCCTCCCAAAAAGAATTATGAGAATATATGAAATAAGAAGATGAAGAAGAAGAAGCAGCAAAAGATGAGGAGGAGGAAAAGGAAGAGTTCTGAATTATGTAGAACTCATCAGAATAAAAATACACCCAAATATCTTCGTTTTACATCCAAATATCTTCGTTTTTACACCCAAATTTACTGTAGATACAGAAATGATTTATGTTACGTGTACACTAAAATCAGCCATCAAAGTCAACAAGGGTTGCAAAATACACCCAAAATACACCATATTAAAACAAGCATAAACTATAGAATGCAAATACAACTATAAAACCATCATAAAAAAATAACAAAAACCAGATTCATGAATCATAACTAAACAGACACTAAAACAATTCAACTAAAAGAATAAGACAATTCACTTTCCGTCAGATGAAAAGTCATAAACTGTATATACACCCAAACTTTTATAAAATTACACCCAAATATTATTTATCTACACCCAAATGTCTAATATAAAATGGACAAGATTATATTAATTCTAATCAGAACTAGTACATTAGATTCAATTCAAACAAGAAAGAATTAACAGCAAATTTTACAGACAAAGTTCACGCACTGATTCATCTGACAATCTGAAGTTGAATTATCCATTATTTTCAAAAACGATTTCAGAGCTCGATGTCAAAAAATAATGAAAATCGAGAATAACAAAGAAAGAGAACAGAGAGAAAAACACGTAAATAAAAAAGAAAAAAGAAAAGGTAAGAAATTCAAAAAAAGAAATGAAATTCTTTCAAAAATTAAAAATCTGTTAGAGACGGGTGAAATATATGTGCATAAAAAATGCGTTTAAGCATAATATCAATTAAAAAACTTATAAAACTTGTATAACAAAATTACTTATATGTAGATATTAATCCTTATATTTTAGTGTCCCATGCTTTTTAGGCAGTGGTTTTATCTTTGTTCTTTTCATTAATATCATCATCTAGCTAGGCCTTAATGAATCATCATTCCTGGATATTTTTTATTCTTTGAAGTTGTTTACAACAAGTCAACAATGTCTCGCAAACGAAAATTTGTTTAAAATTAATTTTACAAAATTAATTTTAATTAAAAATGAGTTAGTATTAATATAGTTTACGTTTAATAATTTTTATTTAAAATAGATTATAATAAACTAAATATTATTTAATTATATTATTTAAAATTATTTTTAGATATAAAATTACGGAAAAACACATAAATTTAAATAATTATTTTATATTATTTTATAATTTTATTTTAAATATTTAAACAAATTTTAATATTTTTTGTAATATTTTCATAATATTCTAATAAATTAATAGAATCATAATAACAAGTAAAAAAAATTATACAAAAAAACAATAATAATAAAAAAATTTATGTAAACAAAAAATAATAATATGCACAAAAAAATATAAAAAAATATTATTAAAAGATAATAAATTTATAAATAATAAAAACACAATTAATACATAAAAAACAAATTTTAATCCAACAAAAAAAGCTCAAACACACTTTTCTCTTTTTCAACATAAAAATCAAACACATCCATGCTCCTTGAGCACCGGGTAGTTTTGGGTATTGATTAAAGGAAAGAGTTGTTTCTTTTTTATGATAAGGATATTTTTGTGACCAATTCTCCTATTAATTTATACGAAAATATTTAATAATAAAAAAATAAATTAAAAATAATTAAAATTTATTTTTAAATATTATAAATTTGAGCTGTATTTTTTTTATTTCTGTAGTATTAGGGTTTGTTGAAATATAAAATTCCGTCACACACAATAAGAAAAAAGGAAAGTAAAAGGAGATATGTAAAACTTAACATGTTATTACCTTGCTAACTTAATCAATAAAACAATAACGTACACTTGGGTTTATATAATACAAATATTCTAAAAATAAATAAGCTAAAGAAAGAAGCGGATTCTATTTTAGTAAAATCTAAAAAATTTTAGGGTGCGTTTGATTATATATATATATATATATATATATATATATATATTGAATTTTATGAAAAAAATAATAACAGAAGGTGAAAACAAAAATAAAATTGTAATATTTTTACTATTTTTATATTTTCTTTTACAAAATTTAAGAAACAAAAAACACTAAAAATAAAAACAGAAACTAAACACACAAAATCAGACACACCCTTATTAATTTGTGGTTCGAAGACTCATGGTTTTGTTAGCTCATCGACAATGATAATTTTGCTCGAGATAAAGACTCTAATAAGGTGTTGGCGGAAATTAATTTGAAAATTATGTTGAGCTAATTCAAGGTATTCTTTCCGCTAGTCACTCTACCACTCTCTTGGTTCATGCAACTAATTAAAGACATAATAATTTAAGATTGTATCATTTACATGTTTATATATAAAACAGGTTCAGGTCCAGAGAGAGTTTTCTCAAACAAACTGGATGTTCAAATTAAATGAACACCATATTTTCATCAAGAAAATATATTACTTGATCTTAATATTATTAGTTAAAATGGCATAGAGCATATTTGCGAAAACAATTTCGCTAAGTAACTAACTAAAATATCAGCTAACTTAAACTAACTTTTTAAATTTTAAAAAAACACATGTTGTCGCGTCCTCTCTCCAAAAAAAATTCTCAAAAATTAAGAAAGAAACATCAATAATCTACATAAAAAATCTATTTATTCAAAAAGAAATATCCAAAAATTATTAAAAAACATCCATTTAATCAGAAAAAATTCAAAAAACAGTTAAAAGAAAAAATAAAAAAAAAAGGAATGCACCTACTCAGAAAAAAATATCCAAAAACTTAAAAAAAATATCTAATAACTCACATAAAAAACTATAAAATGAAATATCTGAAATCTTGGAAAAGAAATATCTGAAAAATAGTTAAAAGAAAAAATTAAAAAAAAAAAACGCACTTCAAGAAGACGGTCTACGACGCTACATTCGCGAGGGGAAAGGCAATGAGGTGGTTCTTAGAGCGGCCAATCGCAAACAAGAGGCGCTGCAGTGGTCTTAGATGCTGCGAATCATGCGGGGCGGGGGAGGACACTAAGGTGGTTTTGGGCATGGCGATTTACGAGGGAGGACTCTGCGATGCTTAGCAACGCTGTGAATCGCGATTGAGGACGCTGTGGTAGTGAAAGAGGAAGACAACAAGATGAACAGCGTGAGTGAGAGTGAAAAGAGATGGAGGGAGTGTGTGGTTGTTTTTTTTTTTTAATTTAGGATTAAATTTAGGAATTTATTTTTGTATTATTTAACCTTTTTATTGTGATCCATATTATAGTTGGTTGGAGTTAGCTGGTATCCTAATTAATTTCAGACTTTTCCGGGCAAAAAAATATTTGGGTGAGTTGGCTAGAATATATAGTAAAAGATGTAAGTAAAAGATTTCCAGGCATATATAGAATAGACTTGAAATTCGGAACATAAAAATATTGCATTAATAAATCACAGTCATAACATTAAGAATTTGGATCACACTTTGAATCTAACTTTTGACTAATTTATTCGCGAGTTTTGTGTAGACATGAAGGTTAGGCCGTTATGCAGTGATTGCATGTGGATCATCTTGATCCGGTCGACTCCGTAGCACCATACATAGAGGATTGTTCCATTTCATTGTGCAATCGATTAGGCCCACTTGGAGTAACTCTAAGCATGCGAACGGCACGTGATAATTTTGTAACACGAAGAGAAGAAGTTGAAGTCACATCTCCATTCACCACCATTGTTGCAAAGAGTGTTGTCACCAGAATAGCTACTAAAATTACCACTACAAAAGGCTTTGTTCTAATTGCCATCTCTCTCAGTTTGACACACTATATATGTACTAACAAATCGTAATAAGTGTCACCAATACATATGTAGTTGCTTTTATAGTCTAAATCATGAGCATACTCCAAATCATATTTATAGCCTAAATAAATTCATATCGTCTTTTGTCGCTGATCAACCATTTTTCAGCAAAAATACATTAAGACTGCGTTTTTTTTTTTTTTTTTTTTGGTGACTTAAACATACATTAAGACTGCGTTTGTTTCTGAAAACAGGACAAGATAAGATATTGATAGATAGATATACAAAATTTTGTATTCTTGTATTTTGTTCGGTGATAAACTAAAACAAATTATGAAAATCCAATTTATTCTCATTTTTTTTCATTCAAAAAATTTGAGATGAGAAATATAATAATAAAAGATATAATTATAAAAAATTAACAAAAATAATGAAAAAAATAAAAAATAAGTTGTGGACTCAAAATACAATAAAAAATAAGTTGTGGACTCAAAATACACTAATTCAGTGTCTCTGGACACATTGTCTCTGTCTATGTCTCCTGTACCAAACACAATTTTATGTCTCAGTATCCTTGTCTCAGTGTCCTGTTTCTATAAACAAACGGAGCCTAAGAGAATGAGAAATGTCAGAAAATTATTAAAATTTAAAATTTAAAATTTATTATTTTTAACTATTATTTAGTTATTAATTTAATTTTTTTAGTTTAATAATTTAATAATATATTTTATCTCATATTTTTAAACATTAATGATTAAATAATAACAAAAAATAATAAATTTTAATAACATTCTAATATTCCTCTTACAAAAATAGTTAATGTTTATTAAAATGCAAAGCAACTTAGGAAAGAAAAATGTTTTAATAACATTTCTTATTTTGTTTTTTTTCAAAGATATTTACCATTAGTTAATTCATCATCCTTTTTTGGAATTAATATGACTTCTTTTTCAATTTTTCCAGACCGGATAAAAAAATCAAATTTTAATTTTAAAAATTAAAATAATTTATAAAATACAACTTTAAGAGATTTTTTAAGGTTGTTTTCTATTATAAATTTAAAAAAATTATTATTATTCAGAATTTTATTTTTTTGAATGCGCTATTTTAGGGTGAGTTCGTGGCACCCCGGTAAACTTCATTTTTAACTGCTTTATAAATAATTGGCTGAGAATGAAACTCAAATTCCTACACTTTTATTATTGTCTTCAATAGTACATAGAAGTACACAAAAATATACAGACAACAAACATAACTTCTTCGACATCTTCGACAGTAATGACAACCATTATCTTCGTCTCCAGAAATACACAGAAATAAGTCATATTTAACAATGATTTTTTTATAATAAATTTACAAAATTATTATATAAAAAAATTGAAATAATATCTTTTTGGAAATAATTTTTTTTAATTTATTTAAAAAAATCCAATTTTTTTAATTTGTTACTTATTATATAATATGTATTATCATTATCACTGTATTATTTTACAATAAAAAATACTCTGACACTAAGAATATTAATGTATAGTACTTTTTGGTATCAACATGTATACCTCTCTCTTTTCAAAATATTTTAGAAAAATATATTCTTTATAATTATATAAAAAATAGCATTTAATAAATAATTATTATATTAATTATTAATCATTCTAATTATCAATCATTTTAATATAATTGTCAATTATACATAATTAATATTTTTTTATCAGAAGTGCTACACAACCAATAAATTATCCACACTTAAAAGCCAAACAATTAATAGATTTAACTTATAATTATGATTTGGAAATATATTAAAGCACTTATCCATTCACATAATTAATACATTAATAATATATTAAGACATTAATAATTATTAATGAAACACAAATATTATATTAAAAAAGGAATATAAAATTTTCCAAAATTATATTCTAAAACTTTCCACCTCTTTTATCAAGGATTAAATTCAAAATTACTCCCAAAATAATGCCTTTTGAAATAATTTTTTTTGGAAATAGTATTTTTTTAATTTATTTCAAAAAAATCCAATTTTTTTAATTTGTTGCTTATTATATAACATGTATTATCATTATCATTGTATTATTTTACAATATAAAATACTCGCACTAAAAATATTGACGTATAGTGCATCTTAGTGTCAACATGTACATCTCTCTCTTTTCAAAATATTTTAAAAAAATATATTTTTATAATTATATAAAAAATAATATTTAATAAATAATTATATTAATTATTAATTATTTTAATTATCAATCATTTTAATATAATTGTCAATTATACATAATTAATATTTTTTATCAATAGTGCTACATAACCAATAAATTATCCACACTTAAAAACCAAGCAATTAATAGATTTAACTTATAATTATGATTTAGAAATATATTAAAACACTTATCCAGGCACATAATTAGTACATTAATAATATATTAAGACATTAATAATTATTAATGAAACACAAATATTATATTAAAAAAGGAATATAAAATTTTTCAAAATTATATTCTGAAATTTTTCACCTCTTTTATCAAGGATTAAATTCAAAATCACTCTCAAAATAATGCCTTTTGAAATAATTTTTTTTGAAAATAATATTTTTTTAATTTATTTCAAAAAAATCCAATTTTTTTAATGTTACTTATTATATAATATGTATTATCATTATCATTATATTATTTTACACAATAAAAGATATTCTGGCACTAAAAATATTAACATATAGTGCGTTTTGGTATCAACATGTATACCTCTTTTTTTTAAAATATTTTAAAAAAATATATTCTTTATAATCATACAAAAAATAACATTTAAAAAATAATTATATTAATTATTAATCATTTTAATTATCAATCATTTTAATATAATTATCAATTATACATAATTAATATTTTCTTTATCAGTAATGCTACACAGCTAATAAATTATCCACACTTAAAAGCCAAGCAATTAATAGATTTAACTTATAATTATGATTTGGAAATATATTAAAACACTTATCGAGTCACATAATTAATACATTAATAATTATTAATGAAACGCAAATATTATATTAAAAAAGGAATATAAAATTTTTTAAAATTATATTCTAAAATTAGTGTATATTCCATATCCTGTACGGGTAATACATAAAATTATATAAAATTTTTTTATTAAAATTTAAATGAAAAATATCTATTATAATTATTATTATAAATATTTTACAACTTAAAAATAGATTGGTTGAATGGTCATCTCATTTGTCCGTTTAATCAAGTATTTGGTGTAACACCCTAATTATCAAAAGTCGCGCTTCTGGCTGCGCCACTCTGATAGCTTGGATATTACGACGTCTCTTATACTATTTAATACTAAAATATGAGCATGTTTAAAACTTAGACCGAATCTTTCAAAAACATACATTCATACTTACAATATAAGTTGCAGAACTCACTGTATATACATATACATATTAATTTTCAAACATCTCATCACAATCATATCCCTCTTACAAGACTCGCAAAAATCAAAGGCGAGAAAAACATAAATACTAAAACAATACAAAATATCGTCTGACAGAGAAAAAATAATATCTTTTGAACTTCGTTGTCTGTAACCTGAAAAGAGAAAATCTGTAGGGGAATGAGAACATCATCCTCGAAAGGGTTCTCATTATAGGGTTGCAGAATTATGATAAAAGGATACGAGAGATAAAATCGTTACAGTAATTAATAACTGCCTTATGCATCTTTTCAAAAGCACGGTTGACTATAAAAGAAAATTCTGAAATCTCTTCTGAAAGAGGAACTGTTCATTTCTTGAAAATTTCAAAAGCCGTTCAAAAGGTTTATCTATGCTAAACCAAAATAGTTTTTCATACTTTTCCAACCCAGAAACATCAACCAGATATGGCCTCCGGCCCACCTCATGATCAACCACAGCTCTAGGCCCAAACAACCCAAACAACAACAACCACCACAGTCCAACAGAGTCTCAGTCGCAAACACAAATAGAAAAGTTCAAGCACAAACAAATAGTTACTGCAAGTAGGACAATTAGCAGTTAATCACAAGTAATCACAAAGGCAAACCAATTACAATATGCATACCCAAACAATGTCACATAGATACATATGATGAATGCCTGTCCTAGTAGCTGATGATATCATCTGTCGGTTATAAAGCCAACCTGACAAGTCCTGGTAGCTAACCATTGGACTGTCCCTCTATCGTCCATCCCCAACTCGAGTTATTCATAATCATAATCATAATTCACATCTAACACCCTCACTGGTGTATATTCACGGGGGCAAGCTCATCCGGAACTTTCACAGTGTTTGGCCACACTTACGACATAGAGTCAACAGAGTATCGAGTCTCAACCTGGAGCACGTGCTAGCCACTGCTACTACCTAGGGAAACTTGTATCTCAGATAATTGGAAGTGCAACAATCACAATATCAATAACTCAGCATATATGCATTTATTCTCAGCCATAAATCAACATTCATCTCAGCCATCTAGCTTAGATTCATAATTCATAGTCAGCCATTCGGCTCAAAACATATTTCGCAATCAGCCATAATTTATTATCATACACAGCCATTCTGGCTCATAACAAAAAAGCACTTCCACTATCCAACATCATCAAATTCATAAAATCATCATTCAAACCATAAATCAATTTTTCTCAATTCACTTCACTTTGAAATCAAATTTCAACTCTTTTTAGCCTTGGCTTTAAAGTTCTCATTCCTCAAATCATCTCAGACTCATAAGCCACTTTTACTCAAGTAAGTTCCCTTTTTAGAAATAAAGCCACCCTCGTCATCCTGTTTCCAAAACTTCCAAAACCACGGCAAATTAAAGATTTATTTTGAAATATTCAAAATCATACATCCAACAATGGGATTTATAACAAAAGTCCCTCGGCAGAGTCTCAAGTCTTTAGGGGAGAATAAAATAACTAATTTCCTCAAATTCACTTAAAATGTTTAAAACCTTGACTTCCTGATTTGAGTAATAAAATACGATCTAAGCCAAACCGAATCATGTAATCAATTACTCCTTTCAAAGCCATTTCCTTTACTTAAACAAAACCAGCTTCAACCTCATGATAAATTCTAAAGCGTTTCAACTACTCAAAAATTGTTTTAGTCTAGCAAAAATTCAGAATTCAAAGAGTACTTAAAACTTTTTTCCAAAACATTTTAAAATGAAACTTCTCAATAGACGTTTAGGTTCTTTCAAAGTCACTGAAACTCCTCCAATTGAAACCCTCAAGTCAACTTCAAAGACATAACCCTTTTAACATTTAAAAAAGCATTAAAACATAAGTTTCATCTAAATAACTTGCTCCCAAAAGAGATACAATATTTTTCTTAAGAAACAAGAGTAAATCACAATTTCCTTTTTAATAACTCATTTCAAAAGCATAAGTCATCCCTTTCTTAATAATTCAAATAAAATAGTAGAAGCCATTAACTCATAAAGTTTCGGATTCTACCAGAATTTTGACAGCACTTTCCCTAAAGCGTGGACTCTGCCACCCTTTCTGGGTCCCATCCAAACCAATCCACAATCATTTTCAACGGTTCAAACCTAAAATCAGTTCAAAAGCAAACTAAATCCAACATTCACCTCATTTTCATATCTCAAGGAAATCATCTCAAGATCAAATCATTGTTAGCTGATTAAACTCATTTCCAAAACTTTAAGGAATCAGTTCAGCAACAATCCATTTATCCAAACCAAACAATAATCAAAAGTCGCCTCAAGATCAAATCTTTATCAACTGATTAAAGTCATTTCCAAATCTTTAAAGAGACAATTCAGCAACAATCCATTTATCACAACCAACCAATAATCTAATCAAAACATATAATCATATCCATCCAAAGTAGCCAAATAATACATAAGACTGGTATAATCACTAAGTATATAATTCTCACACTAGTATCTATTTATAACAATTCCAGATATAAAATAGCTTTTTAGAAAAGCCCCTACCTCGATTGTCAAAACTCAAAAGCTCTAAAACGCATCACAACTCATTTTCTCTCGGCCCGCAACTACGACAGCCGCAACCTCCGCTCTAAACCACTTTTTTAGCAATCACAACGACTCTAATCGCAACATATAATAATCAGGACCTGATCCCACGTTACCAAAACTCATATTCAAACACAACAGAATACTAACACGAGGCTTTTCGAAACATAATTACATACCAAAATAACAAGATGAAGCAGCTGCGATTCCGAATCGACCCGTCCATAGCTCCAACAATAACCCCAAATGACAGTCGCGAGCAAAAACCCTGGTGACGGCGACTGTAACAACCACGTGGCGTTAAAAACCTTTCTAAAGCCCAAAATATCAGAAGCCAAACTTAAAACCCTTACCGACAGCGGCCATTGACGACAACAGTGGCGTTCTCCGATGACTGAGTCTCGGCAGCAGCTCTCGTGGTTCAGCAGCAGCGGCGATGACTCTCCGTCTCCTCTTTCGCTCGCATTTCCCCTCCCTCAGACCAGATCAGGACAGACCTCCAGTAGTGGTGATGCAGCAGCTTCGAAAGCGAGCAACGGTGGCGGGGGACATCAGCGGTAGTGAAAGGGCAGTAGAGGATCTGCGACGGTGGAGGCACGGCCGCAGAACAGGAACCCCCTTCGGTTGATCTCTCTTTCTCTCCTGTTCAAGCTTCTCTCTTCGGCCCACCATGGATGACGATGACTTGGGCTCCGTGTTGAGGATGACGACAGCGCAACACAACACCAGTGGCGGCGAGTTGGTCAGCGACGAGGGCGTCGATGAAGGCCCCACGTTCAGCCTGTCTTTCTCTTCGGTGCCGTTCTCTGTCTCAACGTCTTTCTCTCTCTTCTGTGCGAACAGTGGCGGCACGACGTGGAGGATGGCGGCGACAGCTGGGTGGCAGTCACACCGCAGCTATTCCCTCTCTTCTTCTGCAGCCCCTTCCCCTGCTTCCCCCTTTCTTTCTTTCTTTCTTTTATTTTTTGCTGATTGTTTGCTGAAGGGAGAGGAAGGTTGCGACTGCTGGGTTGGGAATTAAGGTTTCATCACTTTGAAAATTAGGTTGAGGGTTAAGCTAAGGGTAGTTTTGTAATTTCAAATAAAAGTAGGGATAATATAGTAATTAGAAATAAATTTAATCCAATAATAATAATGTATAAAAATACTATTTGTTTATCGATTTCACAAATTATTTCCAATAAAATGTTAAAATCCAAAGATTAGAAATAATATACTTAATTTATTTATTTTCCAAAATAGCAGTATTAATATTTTAAAATATTAATCATTTAGTCCAGATTATATAAAATTCTTATTATTTCATAACTACCAACTTTATAATTTAAATATAGAAAATAATTCAATAATTGTAAAATTGGATAATAATCTTAATTTATTTCAAATTCAGTTAATCGAAACTTGCTTTAATTATCTTTAATAAGAAATTTCTGAAATTAAAGCTACAAAGATATTGAATTTGAAATTATCTCATGATAGTCCTTTTTCAAAAGTTCTGGGTCTTACATTCTACCCACCTTATAAAAATTTTCGTCCTCGAAAATTAAAGTAATACATAAGATAATACGTAGTCTTAGTTCTCTCAAATACTTTTAGAAAAATAAGAAGTCTTAGCATATATGTATAAATGCTCAAATACCGAATAACCATAAGATTTAAATATATGGATAAGGTATGGTGTAAAGCAGAAAATACTAGATAGGCTCGATGCATAAGGTTATATGATCTCAAGACTTTACAAAAACTTGAGGTAGCAAAATAGGGTGCAAATCAAGGTAGGCATCCACAAAATGAAGTGGTAATTAATGAGGTAAAAGGCTACAAAGCATACTGGTATTTATACAGCGGACATAACGTTCTCTCATAGATCTTTTACCCACTTCAGAACTTCAGCCTCCCAACTCCATCAAACACTTTACAACCTCATAGTCGATCATAAGCCTAACACCCGCAAGCTCGCTTGCAAGGAACAAAACACCCACAACTTATAACGTTATACACCTACCGCTTCACCTTCCATATACACATATCACGTCTTAAAGAACTAACATATCGCATTACTACGTCTACAGATCACATGTGACATCAAAACAATTCTCAAGTCTACTCAAAAGGATACAAGATTTAGAAAGGAGAGACAAATGTCAAGATAATACTCATAGATTTGAGAGAATGTATGCAATCCCAAGTAAACAAAGATGCTCAAGCAATGAAGTTTGCTAGAAATAAATCAATTGACAACTTCAAATATAACCCTTGGATCAAGAAATTCAATAGGATCAATAAGAAGAAAATCAGTGCATTAGTTTGAAACTGATGAGTTTGGAAAACTCTAAACTAAATTGATGATGATCAAACATTATTAACAGCAAAATTATTAATCTTATTTTGATCTATATAGGTTAATTAAATTAATTTTGCCGTGCAGGATTTATTTGGGCCAAAAAATAATTCTGGTGCAAGCCCAATCACATTCAGCCTTAGTTTTGAAAATATATGATTAATATGGCTGAATTAATTTTTTTTGTTACTTTGGCCAACTTAATCAAACTGAAAATGCTTTCTTATGTGCTTTATGATCCAAAAATTCATCAGGAAAGCAAATGTTACTAATTGGGCCAGATTAAATTTTGTTGCTACTAAGCCCAATAATGATTTTGATGAATGTTTCCAAGCTTGGTCCGAAACCAAATTTGAATGGAAGCAAAGTTTGCCTTCAACGGAACCCAATTCAAGCATGTGGTGGAATTCAAAATTTTTAATAAAGTGAATTGAATACATGCATGGGAACTATGAGAGAAAAATTGTGTTTGACATGACTGATTGCTTAATGCTGCACGCTACTCTAAGGGAAGTAAAAGCAACTTTGTAATGATATTGATTAACACATTCAATTGCTTTTCTTCTAAGTTGCTTATTCTCTCTCATCTTTTTCCTTCTTCTCCTTCGGTTATTGTCCAGAAAATAATGGAAGCTAAGCTCGGCTACCAAAAAGAAGAAGAAGTTACTTGCATCAAGACCATCAAGCTAATGATGGCAAGAAAACATAACAAAAGAAAAGTATGATGTGGCTGAGATTATCACCAAAAAGTGGTAAGATTTGGTGAGATAATCTCGGATCCTTCATACTCAAAAAGAAAGAAGGAGATTCGGCTATCAAGGTGAAGATTCTTGGAGGCATGGCTTGTCTCTGATTCTGCTCAACCACCACAGGAAGTAGCTAGAGTGGCGATGTGATGGAAGAGGCAGAGATTGGAGCAGATGAAGTCATCATCATCATGAAGCATCAAGGGCCAGAAATCCATCTTGGAGAGCAAGCCAAGGATGGAGCGCTCGGATTGATGAAGAGTGATGACCAAGGAAGAACTATAGGTATTTGCATGTTGGGTTTTGCATGAGTTTCCTCTTCTCTCTCTGTGGCCGAACCGGTTACAAGTGATGGAGAAGAAGTTAAGCTTGGTTTATTTGGTTTCAACTGTGGAGGCTTCACTCTTCTATAAAAAGGGTGAATAGCCATGGTTTGAAGCAAGGAGTTAGAAGTAAGCAGTGAGAGTGCAAGGCATAGGATTCTCAGAGCTACCTAAGCTTACAGATTTTCTTCTCCTTCAATGTATTCTGTTTTGTAATTTTTCTGTTTAATTTTGTCATGTCTTGAGTCTTATGGAAAAAGGCAAACAGTGAGGTTTGTATAAAAAAGCCATAGAGCAGAAAAAGACAGAGAGTGCAAAATTAAAAGAAAAAGCCATAGATGTCTTAGAGTTCCTTTGTTCATCTATGTTGTGTTTCATGATTTTGTGGGAATCTCCTTGTAAGTTGGGTTAGCACTTTACAGTTTGTAATCTGGATGATTATAGTGAAATTCCATCATTGTTGTGATGGAGACTGGATGTAGGCTGCATTGCACTTAGCAGCTGAACCAGGATATATCTGGGTGTAATCTTCTCTCTCTACTTCTTCATTTCTGTTTCTGCTGCACAGGAGCTAAAATCGAAAATGTCTCGTGCCAAGTGACGAGACAAAAGTAAAAAGTCTCGTGGCTAGCGACGAGACAAAAACAGAAAAGTCTCCTCAAAGACCAGAAAGTGTAATCAAGAAAAAGGGGGATAAGATTCAACCCCCCCTTCTCTTAGCCACTGAAACCATTAGAAACAAATTCAAGCTGACTCGAAGAAGTATGAGGTTTACAGAAAAGAATATCTCAAACTTAAGGCAAAGCTCACAAAACTCAAGAGCACGATTAAAATACTTCCGAATACATTGTTCATAAAGAGTCGAAAACTTGCAGAAAAATCACTTCATAGTCTAAAAGAAAAGTTAAGCAACAAACATTATTCAAGAGAGTAACAAAAGCATAAACGTGGCTTTGTTTTAATACAATTTCATGTTGAAGTAGATTATGTAGAGTTTTAAAAACAAAATGCACACAGGTTTGGTTAAGAGCTAAAATATTTCCTCAAATATTTTAGAAAGATAGTTAGGTGCACAACTTGACCAAAAGTAATCATAAAACTCGAAAGAATAATCAAATGCTTGTTCAAAAATTCTCAAAGTCCATATTCAAACAAGCGTGTATAAGAATTACAGCAAGGACGAAAGTTGAAGTTAAACTCTATTTAGGAAAGAAATTCCGAAGTAAGAATTTGCTTACAAGTTGGTACAGGAAATAAGTAGTGCGTTATAAATGGACAAGTTTCCATTAAACAAGGAAGTTTTTCAAAACTTCATCTAAGATAGTGCATGCCAACTTTAAGACAACTTTGTCATAAATTGAACAATGGTTTCAATTACAATCAAGTAGAAGAAAATTTGACTTACAATATCCTTAAAGAGGAATCAAAACGTCTTTAATAAGTTCAAAACAAAACTCCGAGAGTATACTTGAAATTACCATCTCGGAAGGATATTCAAGAAGATTAAAATGTACTTAAAAAGGAGTCAAGTCATACAAGAAAGGATCTTAAATCAAGGTAGTTCAAACAAGATCCACTAGGCATGAGACATCAAACAAGCTTTCAATTGATCAAAAAGAATACAAAAGTTATAGGAAAAGACAACTCAATCATTAGTAACTTCTCAAGGATAAATCTTTGACTAAGAACTCTAATAGAGACAATAAGAGGATAAACGAGGCACTAATTTAAAATGAATCAAGCTGACTCACATAAGAAGAATATTCACAAGAGAGGGGACACCAAGATCAATGGTAATGTTCACAAGATGTAAAAGATTAGTTAAAAACAAAGTCAAGTATGACATCCATAGAAACAAAGACTTAAGGAATTATTCCATGCTAGAAAGGAAAGATATGAGCCCAATATTTTCAAAAGAACGAGTTGCATAAGCAAATGTATCATGCTAAACTAAATTCAATTAAAAATGAATTAGGCGAAAATTGTCAAACGAAGATCAACCGGAATAAAAGCAAAAAAAATCCTTTCTCTCTAGAATTTTGAAAAATACCTAAATACATAATCAAATAAGGATATGCATTGGAACTGTAGTAAAATTATGTAAGTGCAGTTCCATAACCCAGTAAAACTACATGCGAGGTATTAAAAATAAATAGTTGTTAAACTGTATAAGGAATTTTCAAAGTTTTCCATATAGATAAGTGTATATCGAATCAACAGCAATTTTATAAAAATCTCAAAATTAGTTGTAATCACTGTCAAATAAGAGAAAAAACTGAATCAACAATTTCTCTAAGAATGGACTTGGAACCAGGGGTAAAAAGGCACATCGCATTAAGTAAAGTTCAAAGCTATATCAAAGAATCAAGAAGAAGAACTCGAATAGAGGAAGATAGATACAACAAGGATTTCAAACAAGCATATGCAATTAAGATCAAACAAGAATGCATATGAATAGAGGAATAGAGTTGAAAAATCAAACTACTCTTCAAAAGGATTAGCAAACAAGAACTTCAAGTTAGGATATGAAAGAATAAGTCGACACGAACATAATTCAAGAGACATAACTGAATAGCCTCGAGAAATAGTTTTCAGCGTTCCCAAAACTCGCGATTCGCTTTACCCAAAACTCGTATATCATCTATGATAACCCATTAGTGCTTTCATGTACATAATCTACTAGTATTAAACCGGCCAAACTTAATATCAGGAACTATGCAATGCAAGTCTAATGGCATTAATCAATAGACCGTCATGTGCATAAAGTTCTAATTCTTGTTATCCGAATAAGACCTACTACATGACAACGCTCAAAGTATGCAATTGAAGCATAGTAGGTCCATTCCTCAGGCTCTACAGGAAGGGCCGCTCTGATACCATAATGTAACACCCTAACTATCAAAAGTCGCGCTTCCAGCTGCGCCACTCTGATAACTTGGATATTACGACGACTCTTATACTATTTAATACTAAAATATGAGCCTGTTTAAAACTTAGACCGAATCTTGCGAAAATATACATTCATACTTACAATATAAGTTGCAATACTCACAGGAAATATATATATACATACATATTAATTTTCAAACATCTCATCACAATTCTATCCCTCTACAAGACTCGCAAAAGTCAAAGGCGAGGGAAACATAAATACTAAAACAATACAAAATATCGCCTGACAGAAAAAAAAATAATATCTTCTGAACTTCGTCGTCTGTAACCTGAAAAGAAAAGATCTTTAGGGAGTAAGAACATTATCCTCGAAAGGGTTCTCACTATAAAATTAAAATGGGTTCTCACTATAGGGTTCTCAATTAAAATGGGTGTGAAGATTCTTTACTCAAATGCAACATTTCCAATTCATTTACGTGAGCATCATTTTTTGTTATTATATAAACCGTGGTAGATAACTACAGTTTTCAATTTGTGCATAAACCGTGGGAGGTTGGCACGATTTATACTTAGAAAACGTTGTACATAAACCGCGGTTGCTTACCATGGATTATGAAGGAAAAATGCTACTAGAAACCGTGGTTGGTCACCACAGTTTATGAAGAAAAGCTGTGAGCATAAAACCTTGTTGGCTACCACGGTTTATGCTTAGAGTAGTATAAATACCTAATCTGCCTTAAGTATTTTAAGTGTAAATTTGCCTTGTGAGTACATGTGAGTATACAACAAATTCATTAGTTAAATATCAAGTTCTTAAATAAAATTCAGATCCATACTTGATCCGTCATACTTAAATGTACAAACACATATGTAAGAAATAAATAGAAATTTTAAATTCTAAATTCTTAAAAAAATAAGTTTAAAAAATAATTTGACAGTCAAAATAATTGTAAAATATTATTTAATTAAATATTGGTTCTTCCCTACTAATTAAATATTATAAATTTAACTATTTAGTTTTATTAATGAAACTTTATTTTTTTTAAAATATATTGTTAGGATTTTTCTAACAGCTATATTTATTTTACTTTTAATTGAAGTCAATTTAATTTTTGTATGCTAGTCAAAATAGCTTTAAATTATAGCGCTACTAATAAATTAAATTGACTTTAATTAAGAGTAATAATAAATATAGCTGTTAGAAAAACCCTAACAATATATTTTAAAAAAACAAAGTTTCATTAATAAAACTAAATAGTTAAATTTACAATATTTAATTAGTAAAGAAGAACCAATGTTTAATTAAATAACATTTTATAATTATTTTGACTGTCAAATTATTTTTTAAACTTATTTTTTAAGAATTTAGAATTTAGTATTTCTATTTATTTCTTAAATATGTTTTAGTACATTCGAGTATGACGAATCAAGCATGGATCTGAATTTTATTTAAGAATTTGATATTTAACCAATGAATTTGCTGTATACTCACATGTACTCACATGACAAATTTAGACTTAGAACACTTAAGGCAGATTAGGTATTTATACTACTCTAAGCATAAACTGTGGTAGCCAACAAGGTTTTATGCTCACAGCTTTTTTTCATAAACCGTGATGACCAACCACGGTTTCTAGTGGCATTTTTCCTTCATAATCCGTGGTAAGCAGTGCCGTTTATGTACAACGTTTCCTAAGTGTAAACCGTAACAACCGCCCATGGTTTATGTACAAATTGAAAACTGTGGTTACCTACCACGGTTTACATAATAACCAAAAAGGACACTCACGTAAACGAATTGAAAATGTTGCATTGGAGTAAAGAATCTTCACACCGATTTTAATTGAGTAAATTGCTCAAATTATAAGATATCTAGATATTTAATCAACTTAATTAATTAGTTTGTAGCTGATTTGATTTAATAATTTAAAAAAATTGAATAACTTTTTTAGAAATATGTCAATCTAAATAATATAGATTGAAGATAAGAAAAATATAACTAAATTATATAATACAATATAATATTCCTAAAAATTTATATTATAGCAGATCTAATGCCAAGATATTTATCATTATCTGTGGTATATCCTAATTTCACAATTATTTAAATTGCATTATTTTTTATAAAAAAAATATTTACTCACTATTATAATTTAAATAGAATATAAAATAGATATTAAACCAATTTCTTTTAATAATTACTCAATCACAAATATCTATCAAGGACATGAGATTTAACAGCATACAAAGTAAATATAATACCTACAACTTTTACACTACTACGATAAGATGATTATCATAAGTCATTTTATCATAAATTAAACAGAACAACATATAATAATAAAGAAACAATTAAACCCAAGAAAGTTATAGAACACCTATCATACACTACAACTATTAGTATTGAGAAAGCTTTAACCATTTATTCTTTTATTAGTTAGCTATCTTTTTATCTACTTTACACTTTGTCTACGAATATGTTAAGGACTAAACCTATGCTTCAACCTTTCAAAATTCCATATATTCTTGCCAAACACAATATTATTATACCTTTTTTCTTTATAAAAATCATTGAAGGGAAGAACCGTTGGTAAAAAGATGAGGTTCTCTTATAATATGTATGACTTTTTATAATAATAAATAAAAATAAAAAGTATGAAATAATATTGTGTATATTTAAATTAATTTTAATCTTTTTTAATAACCAGAATTATCATAACGTAACTGATAAACAATGACGGTTAATACAAATTTGATATGTTTTGAGTATGCTCTATATTGAATAAATGACCATTTGTATCCATAAAAGATGAAAACACTGACATGTGTACTCTTACTAAATCAAAACTAAACTTGTACCTATGCAAGATGCCCTCTGTGTGACAAAAATACGCTATCTTTGGAGGGTTGGAATGCCACGTAGGGTATTTTTGTCACACGAAGGGCATCTTACGTTGGTACAAGTTTAGTTTCGATTAGTATGGATACATATATCAGTGTTTTCATCTTTTATGGATACAAATGCTCATTTATTCGCTCTATATTTTATGACTTTGTACGAAACAATATTAGTTTTAATTTATATATTTATTATTGGGTAATAAAAATAAAAAATATTTGTATTGTTAGCATTTTTCAAACTTTACTCAACTTTGACCGTAATTAGGCCTAGAAGATCACCTACCTCGTTGGAAATAAATGTAATCCAATCAATTTTTACTTGATAGTGCTATACATTCGCATAATCATAGGAGAATTAACTTTATCAAGATAACAATATAGTATTTAGTTACTACATGAGTATTTTTATACATAGAATTATCAATCAATTTTGTATGGTATCTGATAAAAATAATATATTCAACATGAATATTGTTTGTTAGGTAAAAGATAATAGATTGACAAAGAAAATTAATTACAATGGGTGTATTTATTTTAAAAAATATTTTTCTATGTAATATTACAAAAAATATCATGGTCACCGTAAATTACTACAGGTTCAACTTTCATCGACAGCGGTAAAATGTCTAAATTGAGATATTTTCAGACTATAATATTTGTCAAACAAATGATTAGTGAAACACTCATCCATACCTTCTCATTTTGAGTACATTTATACATAAAAAAAGAGTTAAAATAGAAAAAGCGATAAAAATGATTATTTTTATAATTTTGTGTAGCTATTTATATATAGAAGACCAGAAAATCGTGATTGATGAGTTTGGAAAATACTAAATTAAATTAGTTTGCAAAATTATTAATTTGATTTTGGTTCATATGTGTTAATTAAATAATTTTGCTGTGCAGATTTTTCTATTGGGCCAAAAAAATTGCTAGCCCAATATGAGAAGGAGAATCAACCTTGGTTATGAAATTATTATATGAATGTTGGCTGAATTGTTTTGTTAATTGGGCCAATATCTTGGTAAATAAAGTCCAGTACATTCATCTTTGAGCAAAAATTATTATATTAAGTGGCTGAATTGTTTCTATGATTAGTTAGGCCAGATTCAATTATTACTATTAGCGAAAATTAATCTTTTTCTAGACACTAGCTTTCTTGGTTTGAAATAAAGAAAAGAGAGAAAGCAAATGCTTCTTGCTTCCAATGGATCTCTCTCTCTCTCTCTCTCTCTCATGTGATGGATTCCAAATTTAATTCAATTATCATTAATCACATGGGAACCATGAGAGAGAAATTAGCAATTGATTTTATTGTTATCATCAATGCTACACGCTACCTAAAGCAGAAAAAGGGAAGTGAATTAATTCATTTTGATTTCTTCATTCAAATCCATTAAAAGTTTTCTCTCTTCTCTCTCATCTCTCTTCTTGTATTCGGTCACTTCACAGAGAAAGCATGGAAGCTTTTGCAAGCTATCAGAGTAATGAAGAAGAAGCTAGAAGCAAGCTAAAGACCATTGTAATGATGGCAAGAAAAAGAAAACAAAAAGTATGATGTGGCTGAGATCTTCACCAAAAGGAGTAAGATTTGGTGAAATAAGCTCATGCTCTCTATACCAAAAATGGAAGAAGATGATTTCGGTCAGAGAAAGAAGATCTCAGAGGCATGGCTCATCCCTGCTTTGTGCTCACCCATCACAGAAGGTAGCTAAGGAGGCTACATGAAGGAGGAAGCAAAAGTAGAGCAGGAGGAGCTGTCATGCATCAAGAACGCATCAAGGGCTAGGAATCCTTCTTGGAGTGCAAGTCAAGATGGATGGCTCGGATTGATGAAGTTTGGTGTGAAGGAAAGACACAGAGGTAATTGCATGTTGGGTTTTACATTCGATTATCTCTCCTCTCTCTCTGGCCGAACCGGTTTTGCATGAAGAAGAAGAAGTTTAGCTTGGTTTAACAGTTTCAACCGTGGAGGCTTCCCCTTCTATAAATAAGGGAGAACAGCCAGGGCTTGAAGCAAGGAAAAGAGTGAAAAGCACAGTGTTCACATAGCTACCTAAGCTAACATAAGTTCTTCTTCTTCAATATTTTCTATTTTGTATTTATCTGTTTAATTTTGTCTGTCTTGAGTCTCATGGAAAAAGGCAAACAGTGAGGTTTGTAAAAAAAAGCCATAGAGCGGAAAAAGGCAGAATGCACAAAATTAAAAGAAAAAGTCATAGATGTCCTTAGAGGTCCTTTGTACATCTGTATTGTGTTTCATGATTTTGTGGGAATCCCCTTGCAAGTTGGGTTAGCACTTTGTAGTTGAAAACTTGGTGGGTTACCAAGTCAAGTTCAGTTTTGGGAATAGATTCTGGACTTGTATCAGATAGGAAGGGTAGTTCCTAGGGAGAATTGGTGTCTGTAATAAAAAATGATTATAGTGAAATTCCATCGTTGTTGTGATGGAGATTGGATGTAGGCTGCATTGTACTTAGCAGCTGAACTAGGATATATCTTGGCGTAATTTTCTCTCTCTTCTACTCCATTTCTGATTCTGCTGCATAGGAGACAAAATTGAAAAATATCTTCTGGCTGGTCACGAGGCAAAACGAAAAAGTCTCTTGGCTAGGCACGAGACAAAAACAAGAAATATCTTCTCAAGTATTCTGAAGGACAGCAAGAGTTACTAAGCGAAAAAGGGGTTAAGATTCAACCCCCCTTCTCTTAGCCACTAATAAAACATCAATTAGTATCAGAGCTTAGTCTCAAAGAGATCAAGTTTTGCAACTTAGAGAAAAGATCCAGATGGCAGAAATAGTGGCTTAAATATGGTGTCCTACAACCTGATAGAAGGACAATCAAGCAACAGACCTCCTCTTTTCAATGGGAAAAGCTATACCTATGGAAGGAGAGAATTAAGATTTTTGTGCAAGCATTGGACTACAAACTATGGAAGATTATCCTGGAGGGTCCTCAATTTTCAACCACCACAAGTGCTGAAGGAGTAATCTCTCTTAAACTCGAAGCAAGCTAGACCAAAGAAGACAGAAAAAAGGTGGAGCTCAATGCCAAAGCTGTCAACTTGCTCAACTGTGCTATCAACTTCGAAGAATACCGACGGGTATCACGATGCACAACGACAAAGGAAATCTGGGACAAACTTTAAATCACTCATGAAGGAATCACCATAGTGAAGAAGACTAGGATAGACATGCTGAACAGAGAATATGAAATGTTCTCAATGAAGGAAGGAGAATCAATAGTTGAAATGTTTGAAAGATTTAACATTATCATTGTTGGCTTGGATGCTTTGGGAATTACGTATCCTGATTCTGTGCTTGTGAGGAGAGTTTTGAGATGTCTCACAAAAGAGTGGAAAAATAAGGCATTAATCATATCTGAGAGTAGTGGTCTAGATTCCATGACATATGATGATTTGAGAGGAAACTTACTTGCTTTCGAAAACACTTATTTGAAAAAGGATTCAAAAAAGAAAGTAATTGCTTTTACATCTGTTACTAACCCCCTGGATGATGAATCCAGTAATAATTCCTCTGAAAATGAATTTGTGTTATTTGCCAAAAATTCAAGAAAATGGTGAAGTTCAAGGAAAGAGGCAAGGGAAGTAGTTCAAGAAAACAAAAGAAAGATTTCAGCAAGGTGACATGCTACAACTGCAAAGAGACTGGGCATTTCAAATCTGATTGCCCTAAGTTGAAGAAGGAGGAGAAGCCAAAGAGAGGAAAGAAAAAGGGACTGATGGCTTCTTGGGAGGACTTGGAAAATGACTCAGACGATGATGAAGATCAGAGACCAAGTCCCAACCATGTCTCATGGCAGATCACATTGAACAGGTAGTCTTTCATAACCCTGACACTGAAGATCTTCATCTTATGATAGACCACCTTTCTGAAAAAATTATATGTTTCTTACTTGATAAGCAAGTCTTAAACAATAAATCACCATTCTTAAAGCTGAAAATGGTTTTCTTAAAGATAAACTAAGGGAGGCTGAAATTGCTGTTGAACTTGTTGAAGAAAACAAGCAGTTAAAAGCTCAACTTAGAAGCTGTGAAAGTGATCATTCTATTGTTGCATATGTAAACTATTTTAAAGAAAATGAAAAGTTGCTAAAAATATCAAAAATCTTAAAAATGACTTAGCCAAGTTCACTCAAAGTTCTAAAAATTTAAATCAAATCTTGGCTAGTCAAAAACCTCTCTATGATAAAGCTGGTTTGGGGTTTCACAAGAATTTTAAATCTGTTGAAAAACCTTATTTGAAAACATGGCCTCATATTCAAATGATACAAGGTTTCAAAACCCAACAAGCTTTAGCAAAACAACAACTCCAAGATTTTGTAGACTATGCAACCGAAATGGCCACTTTCCTATTCAATGTTTCTTTGGTGAAAGAATTATTGGAGACAAAGTTTATAAAGTTGTTTTTGACTACAATGGTTTGGGACATAAGAGATGGTTTAACGTGAAAGGATCCAAGAAGATTTGGATACCTAAGGTCACTTGAGCTCATTTTGTAGGTATGCCTAGCATCCAAGCGGAAGGACAATATGTGGTTCATAGACAGCGGATGCTCTAAGCATATGACCAGAAAGGCAACCTTCTTCATAAGGTTTGATGAGTATGATGGAGGGTTTGTCACTTTCGGTGATTATGGTAAAGGAAAAATAGTTGCCATTGGAAAATTTGGTAAAAGCTTCTCATCTTCTATAAATGATGTTTTTCTTGTTGATGGTTTGAAACATAATTTACTAAGTGTTAGCCAATTGTGTGATCTAGGATTTGAAGTTATTTTTAGAAAGTTTGTGTGCTTAGTTGTTTGTGAAAAATCTGGAAATATTTTGTTTGAGGCTAAAAGGTGCAATAATGTGTACGGATTGACTCTTGAGGACTTGAAAGATAAAAAAGTGACATGTTTTACCTCTCTTGAATCTGAAAAATGGCTATGGCATAAGAAATTGGGTCATGCTAGCATGTACTAAATCTCTAAGCTAGTTAAGAAAAACTTGGTGAGGGGAATTCCAAATATTAATTTTGATAAGGATCTTACTTGTGATGCTTGCCAATTAGGCAAACAAGTAAAATCCTCTTTTAAAACAAAAGATGGAATTTCAACCAAGAGGCCATTAGAGATGTTACACATTGATCTTTTTGGACCAACAAGAACTCAAAGTTTAAGAGGTAAATACTATGGTTTAGTGGTGGTGGATGATTACTCTAGATTCAGTTGGGTACTTTTTCTTGCTCATAAAAATGATGCTTTCCATGCCTTCTCAACCCTTTGCAAAAAAATTCAAAATGAAAAGGATTTGAAAGTTGCCCATTTGAGAAGTGATCACGAAAAGGAATTTGAAAACCAAGACTTTAAAAAATTCTGTGATGATTTTGGAATTGCTCATAACTTTTCATGTCTTAGAACCCCTCAACAAAATGGGGTTGTTGAAAAAAGGAATAGAAGCCTTCAAGAGATGACTAGGGCTATGTTATGTGAAAATGAGATTCCAAAATTTTTATGGACTGAAGCTGTAAATACAGCTTGTTATATTTTGAATAGGACCATCATTAGAAAAGGGTTAAAGAAAATTCATTATGAGCTATGGAAAGGAACCCCTCCTAATCTTAAGTATTTCCATGTTTTTGGATGCAAATGCTTCGTACTTAACAACAAAGAAAATCTTGGTAAATTTTATCTAAAATCTTATGAGGGAATGTTTGTTGGATACTCCACCACTAGCAAGGCTTATAGAATTTACCTCAAAGAACATAGAACCATAGAGGAATCCATACATGTATCTTTTTGTGATTCTAATTCAATTCCCAATACTGTGATAGAAAATGATTCAGATTGTGAAGATATTGTCAATAAGGAAACCAATGAAGAAAATCCCAAGTGTGTTCAAAATGAAGAACCTGTCCGTCCAATTTTGTCTCATCAGAATGGAGGAGACATTTCTGTTTTGTCTCCTGAACCAGCAAGAGAATATGGAACAGAACAACCCACTGAAACTCATCAAAGCTCAACATCACTTCGGAAACCAAGGGAATGGAAGTCCATGAGGGGTTATCCTCATGACTTTATAATTGGTGATCCCTCACAAGGTGTAACAACAAGATCCTCATCCAAAAAGCAAACCAAACCAAGCAATTTTGCTCTCTTGTCCCAAATAGAGCCTAACAATGTGAAGCAAGCCCTTGAAGATCCCTCTTGGTTCAAAGCTATGCAAGAGGAGCTGGCTCAATTTGACAAAAATGAGGTTTGGACACTCGTACCTCATTCTAATGGTAAGAAGGTAACAGGTACTAAGTGGGTTTTTAAAAATAAACTTGGTGAGGATGGAAAAGTTATTCATAACAAGGCTAGATTAGTGGCCCAAGGTTACGATCAAGAAGAAGGTATAGATTTTGATGAGCCTTTTGCTCCGATAGCTAGAATGGAAGCAATTAGGTTGCTTCTTGCCTATGCTGCCCATAAGGGTTTTAAAATATTTCAAATGGATGTCAAATGTGCTTTTCTTAATGGCTTTATTGATAGAGAAGTGTATGTGGCACAACCCCTCGATTTTGAAAATAAAGAATTTCCAAATCATGTTTTCAAACTTTCAAAGGCCCTTTATGTTCTTAGGCAAGCTCCAAGAGCTTGGTATGAAAGGCTTAGTGCCTTCTTATTGGAAAATTACTTTCAAAGGGGTACCACTGATACAACTTTATTTATTAAAGCATCTAATGATGATATTCTCTTAGCTCAAGTTTATGTGGATGATATTGTGTTTGGATCAGCCAATGAATCCTTGTGTGAAGAGTTTGGAAAACTCATGACTAGTGAGTTTGAAATGAGTTTAATGGGAGAGCTAACTTTCTTTCTTGGCCTCCAAATTAAACAAACTCCTAGTGGCACTTTTATTCACCAAGGGAAGTATGCTAAAGAATTAATCAAAAAATTTGGCCTAGAAAATTCCAAACCAATGGGAACACCAATGCATCCAAACACTAAACTTGAAAAGGATGATGATGGGAAATATGTGGATGAAACAAGGTATAGAAGAATGATTGGTCCACTCATGTATCTTACCTCCTCTAGACCGGATATTATTCAAAGTGTGGGTGTATGTTCAAGGTTCAATCTCACCCAAAAGAATCCCATCTCTCGGCCGTTAAACGCATCATTAGATACATTAAGGGAACTAGTGATTATGGCTTATGGTATCCAAAATCTGATAATTTTTGTGCAGTAGGGTTTTGTGATGCAGACTATGCGAGAGATCGGGTGGATAGAAGAAGCACATCGGGCATATGTTGCTTCCTTGGAAGCTCACTCAACATGTGGTCAAGCAAGAAACAAGTCACAGTAGCTCTATCCACAGTCAAAATTGAATATATCTCTGCCTCCACTTGTTGTTCACAATTAATTTGGTTGAAAACTCAATTAGAGGATTACAAATTAAAAATCAATAGTATACCCTTATTTTGTGACAATATAAGTGCTATAAACATTTCTAAAAATCCTGTTTTGCACTCAAGAACCAAGCACATTGAGATTAAATATCATTTTATTAAAGAACATGTGCAAAAGAAAAATATTGATATTCAATTTGTAAAATCTGAAGAACAACTTGCTGACATTTTTACAAAACCCTTATGTGAAAACAGATTCTGCACTTTGAGAAGTAGTTTGGGAATGATAGAATTAGGTTCTGTTGAAAACTTGTGAATTTTTTTTACTCTATTTAGTTTTGTCTCGTAGGAAAACAGGAGACAAATTTCAGGTTGAAATGAATGGGCCATGATACAGGGGGAGACTGTGCTGACATTAATTAACTTGGGCCCCACAAAATCTCTTTGACCTTGCTCTGGCCTGTTTTTGAGTTTGCCTTAATCATGCTTTTGGGAAGTTGTCAAATCAAATCTTTATCCTTCCCTCATTCCTTGATTCTAGGAGCTAAACTTTCAGTTTTAATTTTAAATCATTCCTTGGTTAATAACCGCGCTCATTAATGGGTATTAACTGCCTCCATTCTCTCTCCACTCAGCATTAAATGCTCCCCTAATCTCCCTCCACCTTTCTCCACTCACTTTGGCCCTATCTTCATCTTACCTCTCCTTTCCCCATTTCTTCATAACATGAAAAAGAAAGTTGCCCTAAGAAAGAGCTGCCGAACCCCCTTACCAAAAGGTCCTCCATTCTCAACCCTTCAGACCCATACACACATTCATATACACTCCACATCTTCTTCATCCCATTCACCATCATCCAAACAAACCGAAACAATGAGAAGGAAAGTGATAACCCAGAAAACCTCATCCAGGAAAAAGCTTGGAAAGAATAAGGAACCAATCATGGAAGAAGAAGAAGAGGAGTCTCACACTTCCCTTCCTCACTCACCACCGAAGAAGGCAACCCCACATGCGTCTGCCCGAAGCTCTCAGAAGACCAAAGGTTACATGCTACGTAACACAAAGGAACCACCAAATCTGGAATCCCTGGAGTTCAAGAATAAATACAACAAAGGCCATTCACACTTTGATCCTGGAAGGTTCAACTCTTGCGTGTCTTATGAGTTTTATAAAGACGTGTTGAAGAAACGTCATCTATGTGCTTCATATCTAGTTAACTTGGATTCACTCGCTGCCAAAGGAACCAATTTCATCACCCTTTTTGAGAATATGAAATGGACCTCCTGTTCAATATACAAAAACCTGTATACCCAGCCTTGGTTCGAGAGTTTTATGCAAACATGCAGCTGATTGATGGTGCAATCCATTCCTATGTAAAGAAGGTTTACATGACTCTGAATAGAGAAACCATAAGCGTTGCCCTGGGTTATGTTGATGAGGGGCCAACAGCTTATATGACAGAGAAATGGGACTCGCAAGTGGGGGTCACGCTCCAGATCGCTTTGAATCAAACATGCGAAAATTTTTCTGCTTTGGATGGCACTGTTTTGACTCATAAAGCTCTCGGTCCAAAAAGGGCATTACTGCACAGAATTATCACTCACATTTTGACTCCACATAGTGGCTCACACAATAGAGTAATCGTTTCTGATACCCTTATGCTTTTTGCTATTATTACTTCATCTTCTATTTTCTTTGCATATCTCGTGGTAAGGCATATATGGGAATGTGTTAGAAGTACCAAAAGGGCAAACCTTTCCTATGGCATTTTTCTCACCTGCATCTTTGAACACTTCAATGTTGATTTAATTAATGAAGAGGTAGAGAATAAAGTTTCGTTTATTAAGGGAGGAGGAGTTTTAGGTACTATGAAAGGCACCAAAGAGAAACGGTTAATGCCCTCTGACAGTGATCTTCAAAGCCACCCAACCGAGCCATCCAAGGTGGCAGAATCAATCAAGGAAGTTCTCATTGAGTTTTTTAACATGTCCCAAATGATTGTGCATTCTTACAAGACCTCCTGCAAGCAAGCATACGAAAACAAAAGAGCTTGGATGAAGTGCCAAGAAAGGGTGGGTCTGATGCTGCAGAATTTCGAAGAAGAGATGGGGGCTGCTGAAAAGGATGAGGAATCTGGATCTGAATACAATCTCTCTGATGATTGACTTACTTATCTCTTGTTGCATTCTGGCTATGTTTGACTTATTTTGATACTTTGTAGGCTGTTTGGATACTTTAGACCTCTATTATTTTGTTGAACTTTTGGATAATTTGGTTCTAGTTATATCTATGTGTGCTTCATTGTCATTTTTTTTTCAGGTTCCCCTTTGATGACAAAAGGGGAAGAAAAGCTGAAAAATTGAAAAGTTGCTAGAAACAGGGGCTGAAATCAAGTTGATTCATGATTACCCATGTACATATGTTGCTCTAATTGTGTTGTTTTGGTCTATGTTTTTATCATGATCTGATTTTTTATGTTTATGTTTTATCATGATCTGTTCTTGGTTGTGATAAGTTTGATTAAGCTCTGATTATTTTAATTTAATAACCTGCCAATTTTATGAAGTTTGGATGATGATCTATCTTAGAAACAGCTTCATAAATTATAAATTATTGGTTGACAAATCCTTTTGGCAAGAAACTTTTTTTACAAGAATTAGTTTGATTGATTCAAAGTATGTTGAGTCTTGATTATATGTTGAAAAGTACTCCGAGGGTACTCAAGCATGCTTTATTTTTGTTTTGATTGAGCAGAAAATCTTATGCATGATAACAAATGAGTTTTATTTGTCACTTCAACTCTGCTCATAAATCAAGCCATTCAACATCTCAAATTTTATATGTTGAATAACATAGTGTCGTAAGCTTGATTTCAAAAGTTACAGGTAAAAGCTTCCCTTGGCAAAATGGCATATATTAAGGGGGAGCCATGTGATAATTGGAAGGGAAGGAATCCAAATACTCAAAGGGAGTACTATAATCTTTGATTTTTTTCATTTTAATTTTTGTCATCAAGGGGGAGATTGATGTGTTTGGAAAACTCTAAATTAAATTAGTGATGACTAAATATTATTAATATGATTAATTACAAAATTATTAATTTGATTTTGGTTCATATGTGTTAATTAAATAATTTTGCTGTGCAGATTTTGTTATTGGGCCGAAAAAATTGCTAGCCCAATATGAGAAGGAGAATCAACCTTGGTTATGAAATTATTATATGAATATTGGCTGAATTGTTTTGTTAATTGGGCCAATATCTTGGTAAACAAAGCCCAATACATTCAGCTTTGAGAAAAAATTGTTATATTAAGTGGCTGAATTGTTTCTATGATTAGTTGGGCCAGATTCAATTATTACTATTAGCCTAAATTGATCTTTTGCTAGACACTAGCTTGCTTGGTCCGAAATAAAGAAAAGAGAGAAAGAAAATGCTTCTTGCTTCCAACGGATCTCTCTCTCTCTCATGTGATAGATTCCAAATTTAATTCAATTATCATTAATCACATGGAACCATGAGAGAGAAATTAGCAATTGATTTGATTGTTATCATCAATGCTACACGTTACCTAAAGCAGAAAAAGGGAAGTGAATTAATTCATTTTGATTTCTTTATTCAAATCCATTAAAAATTTTCTCTCTTCTCTCTCATCTCTCTTCTTGCATTCGGTCACTTTACAGAAAAAGCATGGAAGCTTTTGCAAGCTATCAGAGTAATGAAGAAGAAGCTAGAAGCAAGCTAAAGACCATTGTAATGATGGAAAGAAAAAGAAAACAAAAAGTATGTTGTGGCTGAGATCTTCACCAAAAAGGGGTAAGATTTGGTGAAGTAAGCTCATGCTCTCCATACCAAAAATGGAAGAAGATGATCTCGGTCAGAGGAAGAAGATCTCAGAGGCATGGCTCGTCTCTGTTTTGTGCTCAGCCATCACAGAAGGTAGCTAAGGAGGCTACGTGAAGGAGGAAGCAAAAGTGGAGCAAGAGGAGCTGTCATGTATCAAGAACGCATCAAGGGCTAGGAAATCTTCTTGGAGTGCAAGTCAAGATGGATGGTTTGGATTGATGAAGCTTGGTGTGAAGGGAAGACACAGAGGTAATTACATGTTGGGTTTTACATTCGGTTATCTCTCCTCTCTCTCTCTCTGGCCGAACCGATTTTGCATGAAGAAGAAGAAGTTTAGCTTAGTTCAACAGTTTCAACCGTGGAGGCTTCCCTTCTATAAATAAGGGAGAACAACCAGGGCTGGAAGCAAGGAAAATAGTGAAAATCAAATTGATATAAATTATAATAAATTATGTGATATTTAAATATCTAATTAAATCAATTAGTTGATGTAGTTAATTTATCATAATAAATTATATTTAATGAGTTAAAAGAAATAAATCGCTAAACACTCTCATAAGCATGTCACGTCAACTCCATCATTAAGTGCAGAAACCTGATTTTTATATAATAGAATAGATAATAAATAGAATATATGAGAATATGATATGTGACAAATTTTAATTATGAAATTGGTATTATATAATAGATTTTTTTAATCTTTATTGCTTGTTCGTTTCTAATTTTTTCATAATTATTTAATAATTTTCGCCTATAAAACTATCAACTACCTAATATTATGATTTAATTAATAAGAATGATGACATTAATATTTTTTCATAAGTCTTGTTATTATTTATAATTGAAAAAAGCCATAAATAAATTTATTTGCTTAATGAATGTTAATTTTGTTGCCAAATTCTATAATACCTTTAAAATTTTAGCGTAATTGAGTCTATTTTTACATTTTGAAATGAATTTACTCAAAAAAATTAATATGTAAATCACATTATTATTACAAAATTACCTTTTTAACATAATTAGTAGTGCTTATTTGAACCATTAAATTTAGCTTCTAATGATATTAAAGTCAACCTATTTTATTATCTTGTGCCTTCAAAAAATTGACATGACTGACATAAAAATATAACAATTGAAAAAAATTCATTACAATGGGTATATTCATTTTAACAAATATTCTTCTATCTAATACTATAAAAAAATACATCGGCCACTTTGAAAAATTGAGATATATTCACTAAACAAACAATCAATAAAATACTCATCCGTATTTTCTCATTTTGGGTACATTTATATATAAAAAAATTATACATAAAGAAAAAAAAGAAGAAGAAGAGAAGAGTTGAAATAGTAAAAGCGATAAAAATCACGATTCTTATAATTTTGTGTGGCCATCTATATATAGTAGACCAGACAACCATGATTATCTAGCAAAATTAATTTGTATTTATTACACTCAACTTGAATAAGTAAGAAATTATCTTATTTTAATTTAGTCTTTAATTCACATTATTTGAATTTAGTTCAATATATATGATTTGATTTGATTTGATTTAATTGTTAGTTAAAAATATGTCAGTTTTCTATTTTATTCATATGTTTATTATTTTAATAACTAATAAATTAATCAAATTAATTAATTAGTACACACAATAAATTTTGTTTAATAAATTAAGAAAATAAATTAAAAAATATTAACAGAATATTAAAATAAGTAAATTAAAAAATACTACTAAATCAAATTGATATAAATTATAATAAATTATGTGATATTTAAATATCTAATCAAATCAATTATTTGATATAGTTAGTTTATCATAATAACTTGTATTTGATGAGTTAAAAGCAATAAATCGAAAAACACTCTCAGAAGCATGCCACATCAGCTCCATCATTAAATGCAAAAACTCGATTTTTATATAATAGAATAGATTTTCCACCTCTTCTATCAGGGATTAAATTCAAAATCACTCTCAAAATAATGCCTTTAATTAACCCAACCAAAGCCTTTCACCCCTTATTTAAATGTGATTATGCAATTTCACAATCCTAAAATCGGAAAAAAAAATCCCTTATCTTTACATATTTATTTGACAAATTCACTTAACTCCAATTTTATTACAATTTTAGAAAATAGGATTGCTACACATTCAAATATTTTTTCATCAAAATTTATTCAAGTATGTCCAACACCAATAAAAACCACTCTTATTAAAAGAATGTCATTATACGCGCTTCTTCTTCTTCTTTTTCTCCCAAATACATGCATACATCATTTTCTTCTTCTTTTAAATTCACGCATATCTCCTCCTCCTCCTCCTTCTTTTTCTTCACGCACGCAGATTCTTCTTTTGCTTCTCCTCCTCTTCTTCTTCTTCTCCTTTTTCGTTATTGTCATCACCAATAACACTAATATTTTGCTAATTTGAGTTGAATTGAATTGAATAGACGTAGGTGTTTTGAATTGAATTGAATTGAATTGATAATCTCTAAACTGTAGACACAGGTGTTTTGAATTTGATTTTATATAATGAATAATGTTCCGTTCATTTAGTACTATACAATTGTTTTACCTTAATAACGTGTTCGGTTCATTATGCAGAAAGCTGATTTGAATTTGATTTTACATAATAGATAATGTTTCATTCATTTAGTACTATACAATTATTTCACTTTAATAACATGTTCGGTTCGTTATGAATTGAATTGAATGGACGCAGGTGTTCTGAATTGAATTGAATTGAATTGATAATCTCTAAATGGTAGGCGCAGGTGTTTTAAATTTGATTGTATATAATGGATAATGTTCCGTTCATTTAGTACTATACAATTATTTCACCTTAATAACGTGTTCGGTTCATTATGCAGAAAGCTATTTTGAATTTGATTTTATATAATGGATATATTTTATTCATTTAGTACTATACAATTATTTCACCTTAATAACATGTTTGGTTCATTATAAATTGAATTGAATGGACACAGATGTTCTGAATTGAATTGAATTGATAATCTTTAAGAGGAGGAGAAGAAGAAGGAAAGAAGAAAAACTTGCATGTGCAAATTTGGAAGAAGAAGAAAGAGGAGGAGAAGAAGAAGAAGGGAAGAAGAAGAACTTGCGTGAATTTGAAAGAAGAAGAAGAAAAAATATGAGGAGGAGGAAAAGGAGAAGAAGAATGAGAAGGAGAAGGAGAAAGAAATAGAAAATTTGAAAAGTTGTTACAATAACTTGGATAAATTTGGATAAGGATTTTTTTTGGATGCAGAGCTTTATTCTTTAGAAAAAGTAGTATGTCTCATATGTTATAAGTAATTTTTAGATGTTACAGTAAATGAATATTAAATGTTACAAACAATGGTAATATAATGCAATATAATTTCTAAGGTTACGAGAAGCGAAACGGTCAATGAATTGGTAGAGTGATTGGTTCAATAATTTAAAGGTTCAACCAGTTTAATAAATATATAATAAAATTATTAAAAATTTAATAATTTTATTTTAATAATTTAATAATATTTAGGTTAATAAAATTTAAAATTTTATAATTTTATATAAGAAATGATCTATAGTTAAAAATGAACAAATTACTTCAAATATCAAATTTTATAACTAACAAAAATTAAAATAGACAAAAATGACAAATCAAAATTTAGAAAAATCAGCATATTCACCTCAAAATTTTCAAAAATTTCATACTCCACCATAGCACATCAACAACTCAGAATCAGAAAGAACAAGAAGTAGAATCACCAAATCAGAAAAATTAGCATAAACTCATAAACAATTCAAAATCAGAATCATAGCACAAAGTCATAAACAACTCAAAACCAGAAAAAATTTCAACATAAACAATGTAGTGAAGCAATGCATTATAGTACCATCAACTGAGAATAAAAAAAAAATAAGCAACAAACAAGTGAAGCAACTCAGAAATCAGGATAAATAAAATTAACAAATAATCAGATACTTGTTCTACACACAACAGAGGAAACAAATCAAAAATTAAAGTGAAAAAAGAGAAGAAATCAGTAAAAATAAAGAAGACCACGAAGATGTCGAGGGATGGCAAAGATTGAAGAACTCACGGCAACGGCAAAGAGCCCACGGCAACACGGGTACGTTCGCACTTCGCACAGAGTGTTGCTCGACACAGACAGAGAGAGAGATGTCTCAGAGATAGAGGTGTTTTTGACGATGAGAAAGAGACGGCTGACGATGGGGAGGACACAGAAGAGTGGCAGCGTCTGAGACTGGGAGTGAGATAGATTGGGGCATTTTGCTATTTTGGTGAGACTGAGAGTGAGAGAGAAGAGAGAAGAGAAGCAGAGAAGCTCAGGAAGCCATACACATCAACCTCAGACACAGCTCCACCGCCTCCTTCCTCTATCGCTGCTATGCTTCGACAAGCGCTCCACTCATTTTCCTCTGCTCTCCAAAGCTGCCACCTTTAAATTAGGAATTTTGGTATTTTGGTGAGACTGAGGGTGGGAGAGAAGGGAGAGGGGACTGGGGCATTTGGGGCTGCGCGTTTTGTCTTTTTTTTAATTAAACCAAAATGACGCTGTTTGGTGTTGAATGATAGAACCGAACTTCAAAAAAGCTGTCCGATTTATCCGGTTCACCGATTAATTATTAGTTTGACCGATTTTTTATTGGTTTTTACAAGTCGATTTTAGACATTAGCTGAATCGGCTAATTAACCAATTCTTGATTAATTCGACCGAATTGACCAATTTGGTACGGATTTCAGAACCTTGAATTCTAGAATTAAAATTTTAGATGTTAGACTTATAACTTTTAGATATTATATTTGTTGAATTTTAGAAATTAATTTTTTTTGTTGACTAGAAGTTAATTTATATGTGTACAATAATAATAATAATAATAATAATAATAATAATGTAATGAAAGACACTGTTTTTATTTTTATTATTTATATTTATTATCTTATATATTCAAGTGTGTGAGCTTAAAATTAAATACATGTACGATTATTTATATGGTAGAGTAAATGAATATTGGATTATTAGATCTATAATTATACAATCTTTCTTCCCAAAAAAAATTCTCAAATCCTCTCTATAAAGTTTTGAAGTCATGATAGCACATTTTATAAAAAAAATTCAAATAAACATCTCATATTCGATTAGTTTCAGTTTATTGAAAATAAGAAACATCCAAAAGCAATTAGTTTATGTCTTTGTGATATGATAAAATATCTGTCTCAATTTATTGAATATAAATATTATATGTTTAAAATTATAAATGCTATATATTTAAAATTATAGATATTAAATTTAAAATATTTTAATAATTTTTACTGTATAACTCATATTTTTATATACAGATTATTATAAAATAAGAATAAAAAATGAAATATAAAAAAAATTATAAAATAAATATTTATATAAAATTATTAATTGATTTTATTAGAATCAATAAACAAATTTACATATAATAAATATCAAATAAAAGTTTAAATTAATTTAAAATCTTGAACTATTAGTATACGTGTGAAATAATTTAAAATATCCAATAAAATAATTGAATAATATTAATTATAAAAATTCATTTAACTATATATATATATATCTAAAATTATAGATGTTATACGTATCACTATTAGAAAAAGTGTTTTTTCGACGCTAAATATCGGCGGTTATTTTAATTAAAAATAAAATATTAAAATCGACAACAAGATGCCGATAATTTTATGATGCATTAGTCTATCGTCATACTATCGACGAACTTGGGGTTTAGAATACTTTTATTTTAAAATTGACGAAAACGGTATCTATTTTATTATTTAAAATATCGACAACAATTACCGTCAATAAATTTAAACGCTTTAGATCGTTTTCTAAAACTAAATGTACGGTACAGATTTAATGTATAAAATAGATGGCTAGAGTGTTAATTTTTTTTTAAATTAAAATCGACAAATATGCCGTCAATTTTTATCACTAAAAGCACTTGCCCACGTCCAAAACTCAGAAACTCATAAACCCTACCCAGTGGTCAGTGCCTCCAGCGCCTTACTCAATAGTCCAGCGCGGCAGCTAATTGCACTAGCTGACAACGAACCCAAGGCGAGTAGGACTCCAGCGAGGGTCAATTTTTCCCATTTCTTTTTCGATTTGTCTGCTAATTCAATTCTTGCTCCTTTATTGCTTATTAGCTATGAACTCTTCTTTCTCTGTGTGTGGCAGCTTCGAAACCCTAATTGCTAACATTAACAAATTTTTGTTGCCTTGCTGGTTGTGCGGCAACTTCGAAACCCTAATTCTCTTCCTGCACGTGATGTGAGTTTTGTGATATGGAACGGGTAATATATACTTCTTTGGCCCTATTTCCCCTAATTCAACAACAATGCTAACTATGAGCATTGAGCTTCAATCACTTTTTTGTTTGGTGTGCTTGGCCAAACTCATATTTGTATACTTCATCTTCTTTAAAACTGATCAAAATTGAAAAAGAAAAAGTAAAAATATCATTAGCTTTCAAAGTTATCTTTCTGACAAATTTAAATATAGGATTGATGCAATGCTACTTTAATTCAAGCAGTGTTCTGTTAATACAAAATTATTAGCAAATACTAAAAGTGTCTATGTGTGAAAACAAGAAAGTGAGTGGAAGCTGTTTGTGTAACTTCTATCAGCATAAGGCTTTGTTTTGTTGATTTGTGTGGAAAAAACAAAAAGGTGAATTGGTCATTGCCTGAAAATAATATAGTAATTTACTATTTTCATGTGTGTGTTTTTGTGTAAATGGATGGGTTAATCAATAAACTATATGAGACTGATTATAATTTATAGTTAGCGTTAAAAAAAATAAAACATTCTCTGCAGATACTTGGATTTTTTGCACTTTGGTTATATTATTTATGAAATTTGTTTATAAACATGAATCATATTTGCTTATATAATGAAATTTTTTTTTAACGAATATATAATTCTTTTGATCTCGTTCTATCGATATCATGAGACATATTTGTTCTTTGTTAATCAATTTGTCTAAAGTTGATACTTTAATAGAACCAAACTATGTTTGTGTGGATGCCTGTCCGGTTAGTACTAATTTGAATTTATTAGACCAAATTTTCTTGTTAACTTTTGTATACGTAGATATTAAGTTTTCTAGTTCATATAGTATTTCTCCAAGTAATTGCAGTAAGTCAGGACTTTGATAGTGCACGACTACAACTCAAAAGAGTGATTAATTATAAAGAGAGATATCATAAAGGTCTAGCATAGTCAAAGATCTAGTACGAGGATGTTTCTAGTATTTCACTTACTTGATTTCTATGTTTTGATTGCAACACTATTATACCTAAGATTCCTAATCCTGATCACAGGATCAGAGTCAGATTTACAGCTAATAGGTTTGCCATTAAGGCTTCTCTAGTCATATACATACAGAGTCACTCAGATATGAGAATAGATGCTTGGCATCATCTCTAGCTAGAAGAGAAGGTGAACATTGGTCTTAGTCTCTTACAACACTTGAGATCATGATTTTCATTTTGACATTTGTTTGTTCAAGTTTATGACTCAAAGTCCTTCATACCGGTCAACTCTATTTAAGAGCTGAATGCGTATGAAATCTGTTACATCTTGTTTTATTTTATTGGATCAAATATTGACAGAAATGGCGTCGATTTTATACAATAATATCGACGACGATGTTGTCGATTTTAGTAAGAATGTAAAATTCTCAAACTCATATTATAGATAGAAGGGCTGTCGATTTTATTAAATTATTATCGACGGCTAGGCAAGCCGTCAATTTTATTAGCATTTTGAAAAATCGACAAGCTTAATAGCGACCAACTCTGCTGTCTATTTTGCCGTCGAATTTTAATATTATCGACGGCTTAGCCGTCGATTTAGCCGTCGATTTTAACGATGTTTCTTGTGGTGTATGAAATTATTGATATTATGAGTGTAAAATTAGGAAAGTTTTCACCTGTTCCATTCCACTTTATTGGAACTAAGCTATACCAAATTTAATCACCGTCCATTTTATGAATAAATTAAATGGAAGGATCAGATTTGGTGGATATAAATCTTGTATGCATAACACGAAATGGATCAGGATGAAATTAGACTGATTGATCCATTTACCCATTTATTGACAATGATAAGGTCTAGCTTGTCCTAATGAGCTTTTAAGCCAGCCGTGACATTAACTAGAGTCGACTACTGTATTGTTTGTTCAGACTAGTGGAATTGTATGGGCCACATTTTGGACCATTTAGAACAACATAAGTAAAAAATATAATGTTTTTTTAAAAGGAGAAACAAATTAAGTCCATTTACATGTTTTGAAAATAATAATTTTAGATATTAAAAAATTATGTTATTATTGTGTTTTAATGTATTTCGAAATAGTAGGGAAGTCTATTATTATTGCTAATATATTGTTGAGGTAGACGTTAAAAACTCACATTGCATGAGAAGTGAATATTGAATAATTTATTATTTTTTTATTATGAATAATTAAAGTTTGATTTAAAATTAGTTGTTAACTTGTTATATTTTATGTTATTTAAATTCATCTTTACTAATGTTTCTCCTTGTTTAATTTTTTTTTTTTAAAGACGGACACAATATTACGTGGTGAAAAGCACAAACAGGGACATGTAACATGTAGGTGAGTCTCATTTTTTTATAGATAAATCTAATTAATAAACTAAACAAATTTAAATATTATATGAAAGTCCTAAATAAAAAAAATTATGTGCATCTTATATATATATATATTTTTATGTAAATCGAATTCATAAAATTCGAATTATATTTTTTGGTATTAAATTGAATCAATGTGAGTCGAATTAGTTGGATAAATGATATAAATCGAAATTGGTTATTTCGATTTATGAAGAAATAAAATTCGATACAAGTAAATCAACATATCTAGACTCAAGTAAATTTGCATGTGTCGATTTACTTGTATCAAATTTTATTCCTTCATAAATCAAAGTTATCAATTTCGAGTTCCCATTTATCCTATTAATTCGAATAAGATTAATTCGATTTAACATTAGAGAAGGTAATTTAAATTTGGTGAATTAAATTTACATAGAAATTAGCGGCTCAACAGATACTATCGTGCATGTTCAGCTGCTTTTCTATTATTTTTTATTTAAAATAAATTTATTTATTTTTTTAATTATATTATTCAGACTTTATTTTGTTAATTAAATATTTTCTATCATTTTAATATTGTCCTAACTTTATTTATATCATTAATTTTTTGTTAAAATAAAATTAATAAAAAATATATTTAAAATACTAAATTATAAAAGTACACAATAAATATATATCTATCTTATTGAGAAATAATTTATAAAAGATAAATTTTACCTAAATGTCATAAATATTTATCTTTGTCTTCATCTTTTAAATGTGTTAGTTCAAAATATAAATTTAAAAAGACCTTATTTTTTTAGAAATAGTCAAAAAGTAAAAAGATAAAATAGTTTATTTTGTTGTCTTCTTTATAATTATTCACACAGTAAATATAAATAAATAACTTTTATTGTCTTAATAATATATAATTGGATATATATTAAAATTATTTTTATATTTAAGATTCGTCATTGATTAATTTTTAAAAATGATGAAATAATGTGATTTTGATATTAATAAATATTTAAAAAAAGTTTTTAATTTTTTAATAAACATTTTTAAGACAGTTTTAAGTTTTAAGTAATATTTATAGGATGATATTATTGATAATTATTTTCTTTCTTAAAGCCCTAAATTGTTGTCTTTTTTTTTAATTCTATTCTTTTTACTATTAAATTTGAGTTGGAATTTTAAAGAAAATGTATGTTTTTGTCTTTAATGGTTATCAGTGGCTAAAAGATGGGAGTTGAATCTTAGCTTCTTTTTTGCTGCAAACACTTTCTGTCCTTTAAGAAACTTTTATGAGATATTTCTACTTTTTGTCTCATCACTGGCCAAGAGACATTTTCTTTTTGTCTTGTGACTGATGAAGATATATTTTTCAATTTTGTTTTCTATGTAACAGAAGCAGTAATGGAGTAGAAGATAATGAGAGAATCACACTAAGATGTATCCTGGTTCAGCTGCTAAGTGCAATGCAGTCTACATCCAGTCTCCATCACAACTATGTTGGAATTTCACTATAATCATACAGATTACAAACACCAATTCTCCTTATGAACTACCTTTCATATCCGGGACAAGTCCAGAATCTATCCCCAATCTTGAACTTGACTTGGTCACCTACCAAACTTTCAACTGCTAAGTGCTAACCCAATTTGTAAAGAAACTCCCACAGAATCATGATACACAATACATAGATGTACAAAGGACCTCTAAGACACCTATGAATTTTTTTTTAATTTTGTACACTCTGCCTTTTTTCGCTCATTGGCTTTTTCTTACAAACCTCATACTGTTTGCCTTTTTCACCATGAGACTCAAGACAGACAAAACTAAAGAAAATACAAAAGGAAACACATTGAAGAAGAAGAACTTTTGTTAGCTTTGGGTAGCTATGAGAACTTTGTACTTTCTCTCCTTGTCTTGGCCGTTCACCGTTATTATAGAAGGGAAAGCTTCCAAGGTTGAAACAGTTCAACCAAGCCAACTTCTTCTTCTTCAATCACCAAAATCGGTTCAGACAGAGAGAGGAGAGAGGGAAACCGACAGCAAAACCAACATGCAATTACCTTTCTCTCATTCCTTCTCATCAAGTTTCATCGATCTAAGCCTTCCATCTTGACTTGGTCACTAAGAAGGATTTCTGATCCTTGATGAACCCTTGATCCTTGACAGCTCCATCTGTTCCACTTCTGCTTCCTCCTCCACATAGTTACAGTAGCTACATTATGTGATGGATGAACAAAAAGTAGAGACGAGCTTCACCTAAGGAATCTTCTTTTTTGACCGAATCGAATAGCAACCATTTTTGGACATAGAGATCTTGAGACTTCTTCACCACATCTTGTCATTTGTGGTAAAGATCTCAGCCACTTCATACTGTAGATCTTTCTTTTGCAAGGGCCATCACCCTAGCCTTTTGCTTGTTCAAAGCTCGCTCCTCTCATGAATTCTCTGATAACTTACTTCTTCTTTGTTGTGACATGACCGAAACTAGAGAGAGAAGAGTAAAAAAGCTTTCAATGGAATTGATGAATGAAATTAAAATGAGTTAATTCCCCACTCCCCATGCTTTGTAACATGTAAACATTGAAGGCCATCAAATCAATTTCCACTTTCTCTTTTATATTTTCAATTCAATTAATGCAAGTTAATTAAATTTGAAATCCATTCAACGATGAGAGTGGGTAATTGAGGAAAGCATGCAATATTGCTTTCTGTTGTAATAAGATTGACTGAGGTGGATTTCCATTTTCCACAAGTCTCAGGTTTTCAAAGGGAATCTTATTAAATAATGTTTGAAAATAATGCCATGTGTTTTCCTATAAATAAGAACTTGATATGAAGTAATACGTACAATGAAAAGCAAGTAATAAGAAATCTATGTTACAATCAAATACTCTTCTCCTTATATTTCTACTACAATTCTTTCTCTTCTTTTATTTTATAAGTATTTTAAATTCTATTTTCTATTACTCTTTACATATAATATTAGTAACAATATTAATCATCTTTATTATATTGAGATAGTAACAATAAACAAATGCAATTCTCTGTCTCTTTATTTTTAATACTTCTTTCTATCTTTGTATATATATACAAAATACAACATATAATATTATTATATATATATATATATATAAATATTATTGAGCTAATTATATTAATAATAGAATCTTATATTTATACATATTTATTTTATATTTAATATATCTTTTATTTTACAAAACTTTCTTTCTTTTTCAATTTTTTGAACTAAGTCTTGATGGTCTTGTAGCAAAGACTAATTGGGTTTCATATTAATTCCGTGGCCCTCTATGTAAATAACTCAGCAATATTTTATGTAAAATATTTTTGTGCAAGGCTGAATCTATTTTCTTGGCATCTTTAAATTTTAAGTTGCATTAAATTCGATAACAAATCTGCACAATAACAAAATTATTTATCAACAACTGTGAATTAAAATTCGGTTTAATAATTCTGTTATTAATTATTTTTAAAGTTATGTTTGATCATCATTATATTAATTTGGAGTTTTCCAAACTCATCAGTCTTTATTATTGAAATATTATGTTAGTTTTTTCTTTTTCATTTTAGTCCCAATCTAATCCGCTAGGTTGATATACTATTATACATGCAAATTTGGATAAATATGTTGTATTTAGATCAATTTTATAGCATAAATTAAATAAAAAATGTCCAAAACTTTTATAATAAAAAAATTGGAATTTTAAAAATAAATAAATTAACATTTATCTTTTTAATATATTAACATAATTTTTTTGAGATATAAATTATAGACTAAAAAGGTTACTTGATGGAGATGAAGCGTGGCAAGGCACTGTTGATTATGTGAAAAATTAAAGTTGCCAATTATACTATGAAAATATTTCAATTAAACTATATTAAAAATAATTTTTAATAATTAGACTCTAAATTTATTAGATATTAAATAAAATAAAAGATTACTATTTATAGCATAAATTAAATAAAAATATAAATACATAAATTCACCATTTTTTAAAGAGAATATTTATGTATGTTTATTCACCGTGTAAGATATACAGTGTAGAGATAGGACTGACAACGGATAAGGAAGGGTAGGGTTTAGGCTCTACTCTAATTTTATTCGTAGGTTGAAAATTTTTTTAAAATTTTATCCTATCTTATCTGCGGGTTGAGAATTTCTTAACCCTAATTCTAGCTGCACCCTAAAATTTTAAATCATATTCTATCCGAATGGGTTGGTCCAGATTGAATAGCCGCGAATAAGATATAGATTGGCAGCCCTAAGAGATACAGACAAATTCTAATAAGACAGTGACGCAAAAAAAATTACATGTGATGCATATGATATTTGTGATGCATATATTTTCATACTTAAAATAGTGTCAAATTTTATTTTTTTGACGAATTTTAATTCTCTTTCTACTTATGTAACCCTAAAAAATAATCTATATTATTATAGTGTCATGTAATATTCAAATTTATTTAGTTTATTAATGTTGTTTATCCTTTTTTATAGTAGGCCTTTGTATCCGGTTGAATCATGTATATGGATGTTCAAATCCTAAAAATTTTATAAGTAATGACAAAAAATATATGAAAACAAAAATAAAGTCTAAACTAAATTTAAATTATTAGTAAATTAAGTAACAGATAAATATTTAATTATTTATTATTTTATATTTATTGACAAAATTGTACTTGCTACATAAATTTTTTATTTAAAATATCTAAATAATTTTTTTTGAAAATTTTGTAGCTGTCCCTCTAAGCATTATTTCATTTATTAAAAATAAGTATTTTTCAAAATTTTTATTTTTTTTAAACAAAGGAATTTATTTTTTTATTATTTGAAAAAAATTTATTGAGCTCTACTTTTCACTCACATTTTTAATCTTCACTCAAAATAAAAGAATTACATTGTGTCTTTCCTCCCCCTAAACCCATCACTAACTTTTGTTGTTAGTAAATAGACACAAGCATGACCTTTTAAAATTCACGGCATGAAAAAAAACTCTTGCCATTCCCATAATAGGTGTCAACATAGAAAATTACTACGTGGCTTTCCGAGGACTACACAAAGGTTGGAGATGACCATCAGTCCAATTTTTTTCTCCATGTCAAACCTATTAACTTTGGCGGGAAACGTTGGATTTTTTTGAAAAGGTGCAGCTGTTGCAATTTAATGATGATGCTGCTTTTGTCAGTCTAGATATAGCACAGTATAGATGAAGAAAGTCTACAAAATTTGTATCGTGCCATTCAGAATGCCAAAAGGTTTTTCTAACACGGATCAGTGACCAAATCTTTTAGCTCGATTTGGTTATCCCATGTTCTGTAGGGCTCAATTTTATTAATATGGAAGGAGGTTTGGTTTCATTCCCGGATATGGGTTGTTGGTGTTTATTACCAGTATGTGGGGCAGGCTTTTTTCTGGTGTCAGGGGCCAGAAATCGGACCATGCGACATGGTGTATTGCAGCTTTAGACCAACAACTCGTTGGGTCCGATTTGAAGATGAGGAAAAATTTTATGAGCTAAAATACAACTCGGACCGTCCGAGTTGCTATTGGGAGAATTTTTTTTTTGTTGCTTCGCCAAATGAAATCGGAGGGTACGATAAGGGTTTCTAAATTAATTTTTGAATGTAGTTCACCTTATCGGAGGGTCCGACTTGTTGGGTACTCTAAACAAAAGTGTCTGAATGCTGGTGAGATCTACTCGCGTCTTCTTCTTCTTCAACGGTTCTTTTCTCTCTGGCTTTGGGTTCTCTGTTTCTTCTTTACTTAGATAATAGTAATAGATCCATTTCTCAAATTTTTTATGTTGTTTACGTGATTAGGAGTAATGAGTGACAGAGTTTTATTGAAGGTATATTATTTTGGGCAGATTTTATTACAAACATCTGAAGGAGTAACATTTGTTTGTGAAAATCCGTTAGATGTTGTGATTCCTTTCACAATCTCATTTGAAGAGCTCAAAGGTGTGATCTGTGAGAAGATTCACTCTGAGAGGGCAAGAAGAGTAGCCTGCATTCTATATAGATACCCGATACAAGTGTTTGGTGGATTCGTCCAGTTTCAAACCAAATATGTAACGGACGAGGCGAGCATGCAAGAGATGTTTTCAATGTATATTGAAAATCGGAGTCAACTTGCGTTCATCGAGTTGTATGTTGAGTTCGAGCAATCTGAGGCCGACCGGAATATTCTACGGGAAGATTACAATAGCGACAGCGAAGAAGAGTTCGAAAGCAACTACGAAGTTGTTGGTCCAGATGGAGATGAAGATCAAGGTGATGGACCTGTGGCTCCGGATGTGTCAGATGTGGCAAATGTATTGGCAAACGAAGTGCTGTTTGAGGAGCCATCATTTATGCGAGTTTTGGATTTGGAAGCCATGCATGGTCCGGAGTTTCCGGGTTATACCAGTGCAGGTACGTAGTTATCTATATTTATAAAATGTGATAGGATTTTTTAGTAATCTATGTTAAAAGTTAGAGCAACTAACATGTGACTGAATTAGTTGAATATAAATTAGAAATTACATAGAAATTAGTAAATGACTCAAATAGCAGTTAGGATTCATGTGTTAAGTTAGAAAACTTTAGTATATATATAAATTCATATTTATAACTAAGTTAGTAAAGTAGATTAATATGAATTAGTATTTATTAGTAATATAGTAATATAAATTAGATTAATATAAATTATTAGTAAAGTAGATTAATATTTATTAGTAAAGTCGATTAATATAAATTAGATTAATATAAGTTAGATTAATGTAAAGTAGATTAATATTTATTAGTAAAGTAGATTAATATAAATTAATATCTGTTAGTCAATTAGTGGAAGATAAATTCGCAGTCATTGTAAATATTTCAAGTAGTTAAGTAGAAATAAATGGGTGTTATGTCATAATTGATGCAGTAACAAATTGGTTACGTTCAATTTCAATGTTACAATTTTTGTGTTTTAAATATGTTTTGTGTGGCTGTCCTTGTGGCAGAAATTCCGTTTGTCGCAGATGGTGAATTTGCTGTTGGGATGGAATTCAGTTCAAGGGAAGTTGTTATCAAGGCGATAAAAGAGTATACAATACGAAGAAGCGTAGACTACCGGGTATATGAATCTGAGCCGTTGACATTTTATGCTAAGTGTACACAGTATGGGTCTGGATGTGATTGGCTTATCCGGGTTAGCATGATCAGCCGGAAGTACTGTTGGGTTATAAGGAGGTATAATGGCAGTCACACATGCACCAGAGCAACAATTTCTCAGGATCATTCGAAGTTGGACTCAAATACAATTGCAGAAGCAATAAAGCCATTGGTTGAGGCTGACCCCTCCTTAAAGGTAAAATCGGTTATAGCAGAGGTGCAATCGAAGTTCAACTACACCGTTAGTTATCGGAAAGCATGGTTGGCTAAGCAAAAGGCAGTGGAAAAAATATATGGAGGCTGGGAAGCATCGTACGAAGCCTTGCCTATATGGTTTGGGGCCATGTGTCATAAGGAGCCATCAGCAGTTGTTCATTTTGAGACTATGCCTGCATATCAAGGGGATGACTTGGTGGCTGACATTCGGGTATTGCATCGAGTCTTTTGGAGTTACTACCCCTGCATTAGAGCATTCAGACATTGTAAGCCAGTTGTCCAGGTGGATGGGACACACTTGTATGGAAAGTACAAGGGTTGTCTACTAGTGGCAGTTTCACAAGATGGCAACAACAATATCGTCCCAATTGCATTTGCTATTGTGGAGGGAGAGACTTCTGATGCATGGTACTTTTTCCTTAGTAACCTTCGTCAGCATGTTGTAACTCGGGATGGTGTGGGACTGATATCCGACCGCCATGAATCCATAAATGCCGCTGTGGAACGGAGTTCTGGAGCTTGGTCACCTCCAAGAGCTTTCCATATGTTTTGCATCAGACATATAGAATCGAATTTTTTGAGGAAATTCAAGGCCCCGTACTTGCAGAAACTGGTCGTCAATTTAGGTAACGCTGAGTGTAGCTAATTATTTTAATAAAACATTTACGTTCAATAAGTGTGTTTACCTCTGTGTGTTTGTTTGTATCTTTTTATCATACAGGATACTCGAGGACGGTGAGGGAGTATGAGGTTCGCTTCCAACGTCTACGAGAACGGGGCGAGGCCTACACTAACTGGTTAAATCGAATCCCCCGCGAGCAGTACGCGTTGGCTTTTGATGGTGGGTATCGATGGGGTCATATGACGACGAATCTAGTGGAATGCATCAACTCAGTATTGAAGGGTGCTCGCAATCTACCCGTCACTGCACTTGTGAAGGCAACTTTTTACAGGCTTAACGAGTTGTTCACACGAAAAAGGGCGGAGGCGGAAGCCCGGATTAATGCTGGGCATATGTTTTCTGAAGTCGTCACCTCGAAGTTGCATGCTAACCAACTTGCATCCGGAAACATACAGGTTAGTTGCTTTGACCGGCTGAATGAGGTATTTGAGGTGCGTGAGATGCCCAGCGGACTGGAGTTTGCAGTCGACCTACGAGGCCATCGATGTGACTGTGGTGAGTTCCAGGTGGATAGAGTCCCCTGTCGACATGTGTTCGCATGTTGTGCCAACCAGCGACTGGACTGGCAACTGTATGTGCATGATGTGTATAAGATGGACCAAGTTCGGCGTGTGTACCGAGCAAGGTTTAGGCCACTAGGTAACCCGACTACATGGCCTGGCTACGATGGACCTCGGTTCATACCAAATCCATTCCTGAGACGAGTGACAAAAGGCCGACCCAGAATGACGCGCTTCTTGAATGAGATGGACACGCGTATGTTACGTCGGCCTAGGCGATGTACGCTTTGTGGAGCTGAGGGACACAGCCGTAGCAGATGCCGTCGGTCCGGTGGTGCAAATGCCGGCGGAGGTACATAGTAGATTCACATTCTCATATGATAAGACATATGTAGCATTACTTAAAGTGACATGAGTTGTCCACCTTTGTTAAGAAATTATTTTATGTAACATGACCTGCTCTATGTAGTGATATAAATGTCAACATTGTAGTGTTAATCTCCACCTGCTTCATTATATAATATGATATCAACTGTCGAAATGGCTTAATTTGATATGCCATTCCTACTTACATATTCACAGTTTTGAAACACTAATACATAGCCCAGGTCCTTAAGACATAAATAAGTTCATTCATACTAAAATATTATGAAGATAGAAATAAATTAAGAACATAAATAGTAAAATATTATGAAGATACAATTAATTACATTAAACTATACTAAAATACTATGAAGATACAAATAAATTAAGAACATCAATACTAGAATATTATGAAGTTACAATTAATTACATTAAACTATACTAAAATATTACGAAGATACAAATAAATTAAGAACATTAATACTAACATATTATGAAGATACAATTAATTACATTAAACTATACTAAAATATTATGAAGATACAAATAAATTAAGAACATTAACACTAAAATATTATGAAGATACAAATAAATTAAGAACATTAATACTAAAATATTATGAAGATACAATTAATTACATAAAACTATACTAAAATAAGTCCATTTCATTAATACATATTGTTCAATGCATATAAATTATTCTAAACATAGTCCACATCATTAATTTACAAATAAGTTAATTACACCAAAACTACTTTCTCGTTGCCCACTTCACGTCCTTCACAAAGTTCTTGCATTTTTTAGCGGCCTTTTTGAGCAGTGACGGGGTGTAGCGATTGGCGCTACGGCGTGGCGGATCAATCCTCAGATTGTAACCTTTGGCTTTGTCATCCGGAGTGTCACAATGACCTGCATACAATTTAATCAAAACAATTATAATTATGTTTTTAGGTAATCGAAACAAGTGAGATACCACAAATCATTTAATCTAAACAGATGGCTGCCCGAATAATGAATACTAAATGAGTCACTAGTAGAACATGTAAAGCAAAATACACAATAATATTACCATCATTACGCGATTCCTCATCGTCGTCGAACTCCTCTATATCATCCTCCTCATCATCATCCTCGTCATCCGGTTCATCTACTAGATACGCATTCGTGTCTTCTTGGAGTGTGTTAGCATCTTCTTCAAGAGGTTCCATGGAAACACGGTTAGGATTTTGACTATTAAGAACTCCGCGCCCGCCTTCACTTCTACTAGAGTCAACAGACACAAATCCTCCAGAAGCAACCGATGAAGTATGGCATGGAAGCCTCGCATCCAAGGAATACCTACCTGCCATGAAATCAGGCTGACTTGGATATTGTGAATGTCCAGCATCTGCAGCCATGAACCCAAGCAATTGGCTAAAAGAACCTCCTTCTCCTGATTCAAACTGTGGCATACCCCAATAGTGTTGATGCATTGGATATGACGTGGTAAACTGTGTCTGAGGTACATACTGGCCTGAGGATTGAGGTTGATCTTCAGGAATCGGATTGGGAGGTGGTGGTGGCGGCGATAGCGGCTCCTGTTCCTGATTGTCATCATCCGCATCCTGGCTACCCTCTTCCATATCATCATTGTCATCATTCTCTTCTACAACAAGGTTCGACAAATACAATCGGTCCCGATATTTGGATCGGTACCAGTTCATGTAATACTCCAATGGGTATTGTGAGGGCATTGGAACCTCAGAAAGAACGTGGTTATACCTGTTTGTCCACATCATTACCCAGTTTGAATGAGTCGGCGCCGTGGCCCAGTTAAGATTCTTAGGACCAGTCAAGACTTCTCCGTGCGCCTTGTCCAGATTCTGTTCCTGAGAAGGTACCCCCTGAACTAAACTGAACTGTCGCCTAATCCTATCGATAGCATGCCACTCGATGCATTCGAATGATACCAACGGCACTGTTGCACTCCAAACAACCGACTGCATGTATATTTCAGGAGGAATTATATTCGGATCCACGCGATCAACAGAATAAGCATTCCACACAAACTGCCAATGATAAATGAAACTCATATTACAACCCACATCACATTATACAATACCAATGCTTCGTCATATTTAGCTCAAATAGAAGATATGAAAGTAATACATCTTTAAATGAAAACTAACCTGGCCTTCTTCAAGTTCATCAAAGGCCTTCCTAAAGTGACTTAGTGTCAGATATCTATATCGGCGGTCACCACGCTCCCAGTTACGCCACCTAATATGATATAATTAACTAGTGCAACTGAATTCTAATTATCAAGAAACGGATACATTGCAACATAAAATTACCTGTTTGCTAGTGGAAAGCTACGGGGCTCCCTAGGAAGAGGCGATAGATAAGGCAGTCGGATCCAAGCCCATCCTAGCAGAAGTGTCAGTGGACCATCGATTTCCTTACAGTTAAAGCGTGATGCCCTGCATAGTGCCCTGTAGAGGTGAGCTAAGCATGCTGATCCCCAACTGTACTGAACAATACTCCCGAAATCACGTAGCAATGGTAGAAACTTCCAGTGCACACCTGCCCCAGATTTATCCCCAAACAAGATTGTCCCGATAAGCAACATAATGTGGCACTTCACATACCTTTGTATACTTATCTCATCAGTCAACTGTAAATTTTCTTTCAGATCACGCAGTCACGTCAGTCTTATACAGCATCCTCGACACTGCTCCTTAGACGGTGCAACTCCAAACTGATCCAAACACTCGGCTTGTAACGCTTCCACACTACTCATTGCCATCCCCGTTACTGGAAGACCATCCGTTGGAAGACCAAGAATTAAAGCCATGTCTTCAAGAGTTACGGCACATTCACCAATGGGAAGGTGGAACGTGTGTGTATCTGGGTGCCACCGTTCGATTAGAGCGTTCACAAGTGCTTTCTGGCACTGTACTACACCAATTTGCGATGCATGGTAAAACCCAGTAACTCGTAAATACTCCTCAACCCTATAGTCGTATCGATCAGGAGGAAGTGGATGGTTACACGTCAACATTCTTAATTCCTACAAAGAAAGATCACAAATTATCAGTCAACTAATTAACCAATTCTAACTCACTACTTGGCGACAAGAAATTAATTACAAGAACAAATCATTAGGCAAAAATTGCACAACTAACTCAACAACACATCTTACTGGAAGCTACAAAACATTCATAAATTCTTTGACTAAGTCAACGTAAAACAAATACTTACAACAAAAATTCCCCTGATCCTTGAGATTTCTCAAAACTAACTCTTAATGACATCAACTAATAAATACATTCCTAATCAATTCACAAAAATATGACAACATGCTGGATATTTATTTATTCGCAGTAGAATCCAATTTTTCTAAATATAACACTATAATTTGTATTTTTAAGTATATCTACTAACTACTACTTAAGTAAAGTTAAACACATATATATAAATTCTAAAAAAAAACTAATAATCATTCTCATTATATTTCTAAATTCACATTCTAATAACAATAGTTATGAATAATTAATATCCTACCAATTATGATTATTATTAGCGAAATCAAACTAAATATCTATTAAAAAAAATAATAGTAACCATAAATTTTTTTTTATACTCACATTCAATTACTGACAACTACAACAATATTTCACTAGATTAGATTATAACTACAAAAATTAAAAAACTAAAAAAAAAATTCCATAAAGAATTTTATCCATAATCCGGTTCACATTTTATAATTTATTTTTTAAATACTAACACACCCCTCCTTTCCTTCCTAACTAACTAACACTAACAAGCCACAATTATAACTAGATAAAATTAAACAAAATAAAAAATTAACGTCCTGTGAAAAAATTTTATTTATACATACACCGGTTTAAATAAAATTAATTCTCACTTCACCCACTAATAAATATATTAAAAACATTTAAACAATTTTAAAAAAAAAAATCTGTCTGTCTTACATAAATAAATTCTAACTACATTATATTTTCTGATCTCATGTAACAATAATAAAAATTCAGTGCATTACAATAATAATTTTAAAATTAAATAATAACAAAATTTCAGAAAAAAATTAAACAAAATAAAATAAATTATTCTAACCGTTCTATCTATATTTTTAAGTTCAGATCCTAATAACAACAAGAAAAACTAAATTATAAGAATAATATTTATAATTATAAAAATTTAACAAAATATTAAATAAACTTACATAATCAGAATGGCTGAGATAATGTCTAATATGAAGCTCAGGACGATCAACATCTTTGGTTTTATATTTTTTCGGCATTTTCCTTATTTCTTCAACAAACACAGCCACTACCCAGTTAAACGAAGAAGAAGAATGGAGTTTGGAGGTTGGGGGTGAAGGCTGATAGTGAGAACTCGGATGCTGGGAGTCCCACTACATGCATATGTTGGCAATCAGGACACCGCCTTGGGGAGTGACGGTTGCACGACGCGTGTCCAGGGAGCCCTCAACACGGACCGTCCGTCTTGAATCATACATGTCGCAGGGTCCGCTTTGTTCAGCACATTCATCTCTCACATGTCGCAGGGTCCGTGTTGTCGCGGAGCATCATGTCGCACGGTCCGAGTTGCCTGCACCAACACCCATGGTCCGATTTCTATGTAACCTGACACCACCCATCTGTGCAACACCCCTCCTTCCCATAACGTGGTTCAACACCACCCAGCGAACCATATAGAAATTAAAAAGCGTGTTCTGTAGTGTTTAATCATTTTTTTGGAAACAATTCTAATTAACAATTTTTACAGACTGTGATGAGACTTTAAATTTTGACAAGTGTAGGATTGAAAAATAAAGTAAATACACAGAAAATACGTTATCAATGTTTGATTTATTTTTATTTTTGACAATATATCCTACATTAATTTTTTTATATATTTTTGATTCTGTCATTTTATTTGTTTATTTGGATTAAACTTGCTAAATTAAGCAACACATTTTATATCTTGTTTTTAATTTTTTTATATACACATAATATTCATCAAATTATTTTACAAAATAGATGTTTTTTAAAATAATTTTTTTTAAAATAATCTTTTACAAAAATGAAAATAATTTTATTTTTTGAAATCTCATGTAAAAAATATTGTTTATTCTTTCAAATAATATTTGGATAAAATAAGATAAGAGTACTTTTTTAAATGTATTATCATGTATGTTAATATTTTTTTTAGAAAAAAAATCTTTTGAAAACTAATGTTAGTTGTAGCTATTTAAAAATGTTTTTTTATTTTATTCTTATTTTTATTTTTACTATTAAAAATTTTTTAAATACAATAAAAAAATTATTTTCAATTTTATTAATTTCATCTGTTGTACTCCTAAAAGATAGTAAAATATTATGTATTTCTTTTGGTGATCATTCTTGATCATGTAATACTAGTGTTAAACCCGTGCGATGCACGAGCTTATATTTAAATTTGATAAGTTAAATTAAAAATAATATTTTATACCTATATATTTTTTAAAGTTAGTATAACACTATTATCGTCGTTATATAATAAACGTGTTAAATATGTTGTTTTATCTTTATTCAAAGTAAAATATAAATAGAAGAGTTTGAAGTTTATAATATTCTTGAACCATAAAGAGGGAGACGTAAAAAAAATAAAAACATATATAATTGTAATAATATCATGTTAATTTTACACTAAATTTTTTTATCAAAAAGCTAATAAAAATTTATCGACAACCTAGTATCTTACTAACTTCATTAGAAAAGCAATTGGCATAGGATGTTGTGCTCCTTGTTACACATTTCATTTCAAATCTGAAAAAGGAGTTATAGATAAATTAGTTATATCTATAGTAAATATTTGTACAAAAGTATAAATCATAACATGCTATTAAAGTGAAATAATATTATTCTTACCTTAATATTATTAAAAACCTCTTTGAACACGACATTTGTTGTTGATAACTTTGGATTACCGTCTTCGTCTAGAATTAAAACCCTGAGGCCACTGCGACTCTTAACTCTTGACAAAGCAACATAAAGTTGTCCATGGGTGAACACTGATTTTGGCAAATAAAGTCCTACATGTGATAATGATTGACCCTGACTCTTGTTAATGGTCATTGCAAAGCATACTATTAATGGAAATTGTCTCTGTTGGAACTTAAATGGCAATCCTGAATCTGAAGGGATCAGTTCATTATTGGAATGTACACTTTTTCTCCAATATTTCTACCGGTCACTATCGTCGCTCCAATTACGTTGCTGCCAAGTTCGTTAACTATTAATCTTGTCCCGTTGCATAAACCCGAAGTCTGGTCTATGTTTCAGAGTAGCATTACAGCGACTCCTGGCTTCAAAGTCAACTTGTGATTGGGTAGTCCCGAACATTTGATGTCATTTAGGAACTCTGGTGTGAACCACTCTTGTTGTACATCTTCATTCTCATCAGCTTGACATATTGTGCTAGAGCTCAAATACTCCTTTTCTATCCCTGAAAAGATTGTCAAGACAAAATCGTTTACCTTCTCGACACTCTCAAGCGTGGGTGCAAGAATTGCCTTACTCTGAAAATACCTGTAATCTGACATGTTTTGCAACAAATTTGGATATGCAAAGTCTACCAAATGGTCATCAGTAGTTGTAATCAATAGATCATCTGGAATTTCAACTTCTGATTCATCACCAACAACAGAGCCAATATTTCCATTTCCAACATCAAGTATCCAATTAGCAAATCTCTTCATTTCACCTTCATCTTGATCCGAAGAAGACATTAGAAGCCTCATATTCGTATGTAGTTTCAGAACCTTACAAAATGACCAGAGATGAGATGCGTTAATAGAGGATGCCAATATATCGTGTCTACTTCCTTTCGGAATCATCGGAAGTATCTGTCTGAAATCACCTCCTAGAACAACAACCTTACCACCAAATGGCTGGTTTATGTGTCTTATGTTGATCGGTAACTGACATAAGATCCCTGAGCGTCCGATCAAGTGCTTCAAAGCACATTTTATTGAGCATTGGAGCTTCATCCCAAATTATTAAGCTACTTTGGATGAACAGCTCAGCCTTCAAACTGCCATGCTTGATGTTGCAAGTAGATTCATCATTAATTGTAATGGGTATTGAAAATCTAGAATGAGTCGTTCTGCCACCAGGTAGGAGTAAAGAAGCAATTCCACTGGATGCGACATTTAAAACAATCTTTCTTCTAGACCGAATAGTAGAAGAAAGTCCATTCCAAATAAATATCTTACCATACCCACCATGCCCATAAAGAAGTAAAAATCACCAGAGTTTGTAATAACAGCATTGAGTATCTCATCAAATACTAACCTTTGCTCATGAGTCATCTTTTGTTTCGTATATAAGTTTGTATGAGTCAACTCATTTGTGTCATATGCTAACTCCTCCTCTATTAGCTTATTCTGAAAAATGCGAATATCAGACATCTCAGGATATGGCATTAATTGATAGTCTCTTAAAGATCTCGCATTGCTGTTGAGTATCTTCTCATCAATCTCAATAAGGCAGAGGTTTTTCAATTCGTCATGAGTTATGTTTAGTCCTAGTAAAAGCACATGGTGATTTTATGAAATATTTAATAAGTAATTCCAAAATAAAACTATTAATATTATTAATAAAAATAAAGATAATAAGAGAATACGATCTTGATATAAAAAAAAGACATAGTAAAATACTTTGGTTTTTCAAAAGCTTTTCTCCTCTCATATAGTATTCCATCAGCTAATAATGTCCAAGTTGCATTCCAAACACGCTCTGGGTTGCTATTGCTATTAGATATCAGTAGCATCGCAAATAGTTTTCTCAATTGATGACCAGATGCGAGTTCAGCTACCTCATTAATAGCTGCAATGAATTCCCTATCATCGCACAGTAGTCCCATGGAATAGCAAGCATCTTGGAAGCTAGAATATGTAATTCCATTAACTGTCCTAATATACTCATATATTGTGCAACCTCTCTGAACAGCTAACAAAATTCTCATATAATAAATATCACCTGTACCCGGTGGAACATAATTTAACCTCCTGATAGAATACCCTCTTTTACATGGATGACATTCCCTTGATTCTCTATCATAAACAAATTGATTTGAAAACTCACCATACGTCAAAGTTTGACCTGCTTCAAGTTTTTTATTGGCCTCCATCCATGCTAAGAATATCGTACATTTTTCTTCTTCTTCTTCCACGATTTCTTCAAGATCGTCATCATCTTTAAAGATAATATTTTGCTCTCCAGGCAAATGAAAGGTTAATCTCATCACTGAAAGCCACATTTGATGAATATCATAAGCTAAGGTTCTCCACACAGTCTCACATACAGACAAATACTTGTCAATAGCTAAATAATGTATAGAAAATATTGTATTTTATGGGCTTTCATTCGGCCAAAATACTCATGACATGTTAGTTATTTTTTTTGTATAAAATCTACCTTGAATTGTGCTCCGCTTTATATTTTTTTTGTCTTTTAATATCAATTTTCTCTTCAATCTTGCTTCTTCTTTGGACTTCTTGCATCTTTCAATATATACCTGAAAATACTAAATAAATAAATTTTTTTATATTATTAAAAAAAATAAAGTACATAGGAGTACACATATGGTAGCGTTTGTTTTTGGTATACATGTCCATCAAAATATAGACACGGGAGTACACAGAGTACATGTATGGTGTTTGTTTACTGAGACAAAAATAATGAAAGACATGGTCATACACAAACACCTATTAAAAATATGTATTTTGTGTCTCTCTAAAATACTGAGACACTAATTTTTTTACAATTTTTTCTCATGTCTAACTTACCATATAGAATATGAAATTAGTGTCTTCTTATGTCTATATAAAATCGCACAGATTTTATTTTCATTGGTTGCTTTAATTTCCTTTTTATTCTCATTTATTTAGTTACGTAAACATATTTTACGAAAAATAATATATATTTTTTTACAAAAGTATCTTTTTTTTAAATAAATATAAGTTTAATCTCACGATCAATAAATTCAAGTTATAGTTAAAATCTTTTTTTTTCATTTTCTTAAATAAAGAGATTGAAAATGAATAACTTATAAGTAAAAAGAGAGAAAAAGATGAAAGTACTTCTATTGTTGTGCTGAGATAATCTAAAAAATAACAATGTAAACGAAGTAAATAGAAAAAATTTATAAATGTGACAAATAAAAAATTTTAAATTTAAAAATCAAAACGGTTAAGAAGCTACTTAATTAGGAATTAGTATTAGAATTTTAAATTTTAAATTTTTAAATAGAATTTTTTAATTAGCTAGTGCAAATTTAAAATTTTTAAATAAACTTTTTTAATTAAACGTTTGTTGTTCATTAAGAATATAGAAATTTGTTAATTTAAAAATAATTTTTATTAGTTTCGTCATAAATAGTATCAATTCTATTATTTATCTATAAAAATAAATAAAATTAAATATAATCTAAAAATTAATAACCTTATAAATTAGGTAAATTTAGAAAAAATATTTAAAAAGATAGAAAAAGATGAAAGTACTTCTATTGTGGAGAGACAATCTAAATGATAATAATAAAAATTTATAAATGTGGCAAGTAAAAAAATTTAAATTTAAAAATCGAAATGGTTAAGAACTTACTTAATTAGAAATTAATATTAGAAATTCAATTTTCAAATTTTTAAATAAAAATTTCTAATTAGCTAGTATAAATTTTAAATTTTTAAATAAATTTTTCTAATCAAACGTTCGTTGTCTATTAAGAATATAGAAATTTGTTAATTTAAAAATAATTTTTTTAGTTTCATCATAAACAGTATTAATTTTATTATACCTTTTCTAAAATTTAAACAGTATTATATTTTTTTTAAATAGTATAAATAACCTCACATCTTAATAAGACTGGTAATTATATTTACTTTATTATAATCCTTTGTAATTAGCATAATAGCTTATAAATTATATAAATTTTTAAAAAATATTCTCAAATCCAATTGTTTACGTAAAAATTCAAAAAAACGTATATTTGAATTTAAATTTAAAATTCTAAACATAATACTTTAATTAAAATTATAATTAGATTTTTTTTAAATAAATACATATTAAAAATTAATAACTAACTTAATTGTATCAACAATAATTCAAAGAAAAAATTTATAACTTTATGACATTAAATATTAAATTAAATATTATCATAATATCAGCAGTGAAAATCAAATTAAAAATAAAACCACAAGTAATAACCAAATAACTTTAATTTATATTTAAAAAAATTCTAAATTCTAAACATAAAAATCGAAAAGAACCAAAACAAAAATAACAACTCAAAAAAAGACAATGTTTCCACCAAAACAAACATATGCTTGGCATTATTCTATTAGATAGACTTTAAAAGAGATTCCAAAACATGTGCATCCAAATTCTCAAGTTTCTTTCTCAATCTTAATCTTCTTGCAAGTTGAGGTATCTCCTTCTATCTTCGATTCTTCCGACTCCGAGAAAAATCGCTTAGTTGGTGTAATAGCATTTTCCAACAATTCGGATTTATCACTGGCCGCAACTTCATTGGAGAATTCAAGCAATAAATTTTGTACAAAATACCACGTTAAATTAAAGACTTCTTTCTAACCTTTGATTTTATCTCACTAATATTTTTTGAATAAAATTAAGATTTAATTTTGAGAGAACAAACAAACAAAAAAATTATTTTTTGAACAAATACCTTAGCACCTTCTACTTTCTCTCATTCAATGATTGAGGATGTCTTTGAAATTGGAAGCAAACCACCAGTGTAGTCAACATCCTAAAATTATAATTAATTATTAATTATTATTTATAAATTAGATACTACTAATGACCAAGGAAGCAAAAAATATATTAATTTTTAATAGAAAGTACACTTATAATTATACTCACAATTTGAATAGGGTGAGTCTCTTTGAATTTATTTATAAGGTCCACATTATCAGTTATCTTCTTAACTTTATAAGAAGGTGAAAAATGTGGATTATCAGATATTTGAACTTCAACAATGAAGAGAAATGTCTTATTAATTAGGTTAAGTAAAAGTGTAGGTGTATCCGATAAATCTCCTTTATGAAGGATATTACGTAATATATTAATAATAAATAATATAAAAATTACCAATAAAAATATCTTCACTATGTTTTTAGAAATAAATATTGGTTAGATCTTATCAATAGGAGTGGATCAAGTATCTCCACACAGCTCTTTTCCAAAAAATTTTTTACCTACTTGTCAAAGACTACAAAACATGCACAGTCAGAATCATCAATAACACCAAACTTTATTCGGTACCTGCTTAAAAAAGAAAATAACATAAAAAAAAGTTAAATATAGACTATTCAATATCTAATCCAATGTGCATAGACTTTAATTTAAAATAAATAAATAAATAACCTTGGAGTTATGGATAAAGGGAGACAGCCACAACTTGAACATTTAAAAGTTTTTGTAAAAGTATATGTGGATGTGTTGCATTCACATTGGTCATACCACCAGTCTGGAGTATCCATAATATGAGTTATAGTAGCCAAGACAACACAAATAGCATTCTGAAAAAAAATAATGATTAAATTCCCTAAATAAACAAATAAATAATATAAATTTAAAATAAAATAGAAAATATTAGTAGAAAACTCACGTCTTCATCGAGCCAAACCATCTCAATTGAGTATGGCAATGGAGAATTTCCGTAACTTGGTATTGTCCATAACCGTATTACTCGTATACGTACACACAAATTGTCAATTGTAGGATTGATGTCAGCAATTTTGTGAATACCAACCATTGGAATAAGTAGAGAGATTTTGGATATATGTAAAGAAAGGGATTGATGTACTTTAAATTGTGGTGCTTTACATCTCTCATAACTTATACTTTTATAGTTGCATTATAACTAAATTTTTTTAAATTTGGTTGACTTTAATTTAAAATTTAAAAAATAACAAACCAAGTAAAACAACCCAAACTTAAAATTTAAAAATAACAACCTAAACAAATAATAATTTAAAAAATCTAAACTAACGTAAATCGTTATAGTAATATTAGTATGTAACAGCCGAAATATAATTAACGTAAATTTTTTTAAAATTCTAAATTTCTTTAAAAGAACGTATGTAGCTGCAAATTTTAAAAAAATCAACAAAATTTTAAAAAATAATAGTAAAAAGAATTAACAAATTTTTAAAAAATAACAACCTAAGTAAAATAATTTAAAATTTAAAAAATAATAATTTAAGTACAACAATCTAAAATTAAAAAAATAACAACTTAAATAAAATAATTTGAAATTTAAAAAATAACAACCAAAGTAAAACAACCCAAACTTAAAATTTGCAAATAACAACCTAAGCAAATAATAATTTATAATTAATAAATATAATTCTAAAAATTTCTAATGACGACACTTAAGCAAATGAACTCCCAGACTCAACGTATGAGCGCCACGTCAACATATGAGCTTCCCATTTGTATACTATAAAGATATGAGCTTCCCATTTGTATACTATAAAGATTTGTATACTATAAAGATTTATATTAATGTGATCTAAATCAGTAAAATTCTTTTTAATGGGATAAATTAGTCAAATTAGTTACTATAATTTAATTAGAAAATATATTTTATTTAGACATGTCTAAACTTAGTATAACAATTCTGTACACATTAGATATGTCACATTAATATATATCATCAGATTTTATTAAACGAAATTTAGAAGTTGATATAAAAAAAGAATTGAGGTATTTTAATAAGTATAGAATTTTTGAGTACATAAATACCCCTTTTCTGATATATAATACTTTAGATGATAATTTAATTTTTTATTTTTAATTAAAAATTATAAGATGTATTAATACTTTTATATAAAAGAATTTTATTCGTCATGATTAATTATTATGCAATAAAATATTTATAATATTAAAAACTATATTAAAACGATGTTTTAAAAACTGTCCAATATAAAATAAAAAATACTTTAAATTAAAAAAATTTTATTCATTTTATATTACTTGAAAAATAGTTAAATTATTATAAACAAAATCAATATCCATTTATTTTGTGATAGTTGCTAAACCAACAATCTTAAACAATTCTAATATTAAGTCGGTTTTATTTTTTACAGTTGTTTTAAATTAAAAAAGCATGTCGATTGAATAATCCAATATTTGTGGGCCATAATCTTTGAGCAATAAAACGGAATTGAGTCAGCAACTGTGGTTAGAATGAAGGAACCATCCTGGCCTTATAAATAGGGCATTTCAGGTATGCTCTTATGTACCAGTCTACATATTTCTCCCTCCTTTACTTTCAGTCTTAATATTTGTTTTGTTCTGAAGTCGTGATCATGGAAGAATATCGGCCACTTCCTGCGGATGACTCATAGGAGCCTCAGATGGATGATGCGTAAGTGCGATAACAATGCCTTAACTTTTTTGTTAGTTCCTTTTTGTTTTATGGTGTACTTTTCGGACCACATGTCCAACCACACTAGTTTTTGTTATGCTTCTTGGCTTAAGCATACTACATTATTGTTTATACTGTAGGGTTGTTCCAGCACTGAATTCCACATCTGTCCTGGAGGTGCATTTCGAGGAAGACAACAATAACTTAAATCTGGAGCATATGATCCAACGGGTGACGTGTCTAACTTTTTTATATTCGTTTCGTTAATTTTATAGTTATTTACTTAATGATAATGTGCCGCATGTTGTTTGTGCTGTTGTCTCGCTTTTTCATGACTCTAACAGTCAGTAGATCAATCTGTGCATAAGGAATCTACCGATGATACTGTTGACGTTGTCGATAAAGCCTCAATCCAGAAGGTTCTAGATACTAGATATTGTGCAGGTTTGTATACTGTACAAATTTTGAGTGTTTTTTTTTCATTGTTATATGTGGTACATGTTGTGTTCATATGGGTGGACAAGGCCTTGTGACATAGATAAATGCTTTTTAAATCTTATGCATCAATACTTTAACCATGCATATTTTTATTGTGACACTTCTGTTGGAACTTCATCCCTTGATAGTATAGTCAAAAGTAATGCTAGTTGTTTTTTCTGTAGAACCATGAGGTCAGAACTGTTGTCATCGAGGATAACATGCAGTGTTTTGAGAAGCGACTATTAAATATTGAGAGGAACTTCACTGACCTTCATAACTCTTTACCCCATCTTAAAGAAGGTGCTGAAACATTCATGTCGGGGATCTGTAGAACTAATACTCAGGGCATGCGGAACCCATCACAAGCACAACTAACTGCTCTAAAGTTATACTCTAAGACTGATGAATGCCTCCCCGGTGAAATCCCTATGCCAGCGGACAAAAAAATTACAGACACAACTACATTCAACTTGCATGACAAGGGAAAAGGCATTGCAGGAGAATGCCTGGTAGGGATGTTTGACATTATAGTCCCCAATTCTCCGGGCTACGACGACGATGTTATCATCGATGAGCAACGTTCTACACCGAGGCCTAAGTCTCGTGTAGCAAATTCGAAGCCCCCACTAGCTCGCAAACTGCATTGGTCGACAGGAGTCCCGAAAGTCGGTATCTCGAAAACTGTAGCTAGGAGTTCAGCTGTCATAAGATCCACAGAGATGGTACATGTTACGTTAAAAAGTTGCAGTCTCTTTCTTTATTTTTCAGATTCTCCCCAATCAATATTTTACACTGTTTACTTTGCTGTAAATGATATAATGTTTTTATGAACTAGATAATGCAGTCTGTCATGCAACTTCCGAGCCTAACCCACATGGATTGCAACACCCAGCTTGGTGAGTTGTTCTCAGGTTCACCTTGTAGGACTAGACCAACGAAACTACCCAAGATGGAGCCTGTAGACAATGACAGTGTTCCTCATTCAGCTAAAATTTTACCCCATAGACCAGTTCTTTCAATGAGAGGGTGTGTGAACAAAGTCCCCCTCATAACCCAAGTTAGTCCACCCACAGGTGTCCTGCGATATCCACTCTTAAACAACTACGATTCCCCTGTTTTTCTAATTCCACAAGCAAGTACATAAGAGTATTTTATAGTAACAAATAACCTGACCCTTCTAAACAAAGAGTTGATGCATTTCTTTTTGTTGCTATTATGTGTAGACCTACGACATGGAGTTCAGGCTGACCCCAGAGATGGACCTTATGTATGATGAAGTCCGATTTGCTGCTTATATATTTCGAAAGACTAGTGAGACTAATGACTACAGGTACTTTCTTTTGCACCATATGGTTTGATTTAGTTTTTTTACTTTTTATTTTATGCCATTATTTAACAAATGTACTCACTTGTGCCATTCATGCACAGCGAGATTTTGTTCAAATTCACTCAACTTGAGGTTTCTAGAGGGCAGTTATTTTCTCTATGTCCACCTTATGTGCCCCATTCTGATGTGAGTTAATTCATTTCAGTGTTAAATATAATACTGACATGAAAAGGCACGGAGAATACATTGACGTATGGTTTCTTTTAAAAAAAATTTGCAGATTGTTAATATTGTTGTAATGATGGCTTCCATGAAAGCCACAAGAGCATTACCACCTCGTAAATGGTTTGTTCCTTCTACCATGGCAAATGATATTCTCCTTCTAAAACCTTTGGAGGTCATCATCAAACGGTACCTTGAGCGATGGATGCCTGAAACAACCCAATTGGAGCATGTAATATTTATCATCGAAATCATATTGTAATTGAGTATCTGTGAAATTAATTTATGATTAAAGTTTTCATTCATAATTATCTTTCAAACGATGAGTTGTAGGTGTTTGTGCCAATTTGCGAAGCAAGTCATTCATGGTATCTGATAGTCATAGATGTATCAAATGCAAGGGTATACTCTCTTGACGTGACCAAGGCACCATATACAATAGAACGGCGAGAACGCAACATGCAAACCATAGTGAGTTTTGAAAATTTGTTTTATATTCATAAACTACAAATGTAATACCTAATTTCCTCGTGAGATAAGATGGTAATTTGAGCTCTTTGTTAATTAATTTTTGTTTTATCTTTTAGATGATTGCGCTATCACAGATTTTTAGGCTAGACCGCAATGCTGGAAGCTTCCAACTTGTTTCCCCTGACCCTACCACATGGGGATCTATTCAATATCCACAAGGAGTTCTTACTCTAGATGACAGGTATGAGAATTTCAAGCTCGTGAATGATTCTTTACAAAAGAATGATACCATTGTGAATGTGAAGTAATTTATGGTGAAAATAAATGGCAGCTTTCAGTCGGCAACATGGATGTTATATTGGCTGCAACTGGCTGGAAAATTCAACCTCACTGACATAGGAAACATGGTAACATATACAAGATTTGTTTTAAAATTGGCACAAAAATTACCTTTCTCGACTGATGTTTCACTTTGTTACCTAAATTTTGTGTGGATTTCATGAATAGACAATGCCAGATAGGGTACGGATGAAGACAGCTATAAACATCGTCCATTTTCCAATTAATGAGGTTCTAAAGAAGGTTGAGTTGAATAGTGCAGCGGCATGGAACACTATTCTGCACAGCATTGAGTAGCAAACATGGATTATGCCTGTTTATCTTAGAATTGCAAAATATTAATCAATTATTTAGGTCTGTCATAATATTAAGATGTAATACTAGTTGCTCTACTTATTTAGTTATTTTGGTGTGGAGAATAGTGATCTAGGCTATCGGTAAGAGCACACAATCCACATTTCGAAGCTTAGGTATACTCTTTTAGAGTTACCTCTTTTGAACCATGGTGAAATATTAGTCTTTAGGCTTCACTGTTGTTAAATCTATCTATGCATATGTATTTTGAATCATGAAGACCACTAGTATTGTTGATATGTGGTATTAATCTGCTTATTTATGGGAATTGTCTATGCTTTGCAAAATTGGACTCTTTAATTATGTTTAAAGTAAAAATGAGTTATCTTCCTTAGCTATTACCGACTGCTATTTTAAGAGATATTTTTAATATAATAATCATAATAATAATCTTTTGCTTTCAGTATATTGTAAGTCCTTTTTTTTTTACCAATTTTTAAATTTAGTTCTTATACTATAATATTTTTTAGTGGTTGTCATCTTTTAAAGAAGAGAGACTAACTATAAAATAATTTGTTTTTAACATGGTATAAGTCATCCTAGTTTAAATATAAAACAATTGATAACAAAAAAATTAAAAAGAACCAACTGAAATTTTTTTATCTAATATAGAAACTTAACATAAAGACAAAATTTTAAATTGTGAGTACGTAAATAAAAATTTGAGGAAGCTATAAAATCTAATAGAGCATTTAAATTTAATTTGTATAAAGGAAGCTAAAAAATCTAACAGAGTATTTAATCTAATTTGTATAAAGTTTTTAAATTATGTAACTACAATTATTTTAGAATTTATCTCTCTTACGATCAGCAGACCTACTCTTCATAATATTGAAAACTTATATAGTTGTTTTTTGCTGTTTCAGATTATACAACAAAATTAAAGCTAACTTTAAAAAGTAAAAACAACGATGGACAAAAAATATTCTATCAAATCTCAACCAATTTCTAATAAAGAATACTTTTTTTTAATTTACTCCAAAAATTGATCATCAAAATGCATATCTAAACGAAAACTCTCATGACTATCAACTACACATGATTGAGGTAAAAAAATTCCAGCAATGACAAATGAATGAATTTAATAGGGATAAATAGTTATTGTTGTTATATACTGCTCCAGAAATTTCTTTAATAGTAGCGTTGGCATTTTGCTCCCACACTCTTGTTTCATAGATTTGTCCCTACATACAAGTATAGTTTAAAGTCTTCACTGACATGTGTTACGAATCGGAAAAAAAAAAGTCTTTCTAACCATGACGAAATATGGTGATACAGCTTAAATCTATTTGAAAACAAATATTTCACAATTTATACCTCAAATAATTATTCAAAAGCATCAAAGGTGATGCAAGTACTCTCATCTGCATTGGAATATCACCTGCTTAGTTTAATAACTTTCACCAATACATATAGAAGCAGACGGACTACATAACTCAATCTAATGCAACAAATAAACCCTTCATTATGGTACAAGTACTTATCCAATTTAAATAGAGGTAAACACAAATTATCCAAAATATAACTTTGTCAAGTATCACATCCAAATGTAACCTTAAGGGTCACACCTCTGGCAACTAACTACATTCACCAATACATGTGGTAGAGTCGGAGAAAATGGGTGGTTGGACAACAGAAGGATCACAACCAATCTTTCGCTTCCTGGTCCGAACTGGTTTTTCGCCACCCTGCGTGGTTGAACAGTGTTGTAAAGGACCTTCTTATTAAAATGTGGGATAGTGTAATAGAAGAATAAAACATAATCACTTTGTTTAAAATAGTTTCGGATGATTCAATAGGATTTGTATTCGATTAATGATTTAGGAAAACAAATGATAGTATGCATACACCGAGGTAACCCTGAATTTTATAATATATTGTAAAAACTAAAACTAATTCAAATGGCTGAGAATGATCACATGAAACCAAACTTCGAAAGAGCACAATGGTAGTAAAAATTAAAAGATGTAAGAACTTATGCCACAAGTTGCTCCAATCTTGCCTAATCTATCTTTCATGTTAATGTTACCACCTAATAAATTCTTTTACAATTTAAATATCACCAACATTAAAAAAATTCACTAATCAAGAGTCATTAATTAAAATATGAGAATAATAAAGTTGAATGTCAATAACTATGAACTAAAACTAATCAAGGACCATCTTTAATGTATCTTAATATTTTAGTTTAATAGCAAATTTGGTTTCAAAAGTTAATTCATTAAGAACAACGTTATACTTACCTGAACTTCTTGAGTCATCCTATTAAGCACAAAGTCCTCTCTTGGCCGTAAGGAAGTCTGGCTCGGTGCATTGGGACATCGTGTCCTTCGATGTCCAAGTCGGCTACATGTGCTACACTTTCGTCGCTTCTTCCCAACTGACGGAGCTGCCTGGGAACATCGTCCGGTGCCCTTTGTTCTAACACGGACCGGGTCCTTTATCCCTTGACGGACTAACCCACTTCTCACCATAGGTTCATCAGGTCTCAACCCGTACTTAATTTCTAACACAACTGCATCACTTAGAAGCTTCTTAGAGTATTGCTTGAAGTCCTCATCACTCATGCATGCTACCCGTCCTAACCTCTTGCATATCTGAGAAAAGGCACCCAACCTACTTCTATAAGTTGCTGCGTGGTCCGTTGTTTCTTCACCTGAACCAATAGTTAACTTTGCTGTTTTTGCCCACCTGCGCAACACAAGGCTATCGGGCAGTGCACATAAATCCAACCTAACACATACAGCAAGGATATGCACACATGGTAGCCCGAAGGACTCCATCTGCATGCATGTGCACCTGAAATTATTTGTGACAGGTTCCCACACAACAATCCACCTCATATCCAGTCGCCGGTATTTTTCAATCTTGTAAATGTGGGACTGATCTGTAACCTTGCTTTCAAATATCCTAACCCGAACACATCGTTTGAGGGACTCACGAAATCTCCAAAACATCTCTCGTGTGAATTTACTCCATCCAGATTTTTCCAGCTCTACAAACTCTGTTTGCAACACGGGAGTACCATAGCATGACCTAAATTCGAGTTCATCCTCATTATCACGAAGAAAATTCACACATCTTTGAAAGTTAGTGACAAACTCCAATACTCCATACCTACTCTCAACAAACCTCCCAAGCTTAGCATGTAACGATTCACAACGAGATGTGGTTCTTATACCGGCAAAGAACCTCCCTCGTATGTAGGCAGTCGCACAGGAATTCTTTTTCCTATACAAGTCTTTCACCCACTCTACATCAACAACGCCACACTCGTCGACCATTGACTGCCAGTGCATTTCGAATTCTTCAATCTCCATGTCTGCCAACATACAATGTCTTAGCAACTGCGTGAAATGCGGATCACATATATTCTATGTTGCATTTCTCAAAAGATGCCATGCACAGAGCCTGTGATGAGCTTGGGGAAAAACAGATTGTATGGCTATTCGCATGGCAGGATCACCGTCTGTGATCACTGAAATTGGCGATTTTCCTTGCATGCAATCAAGAAATTGTTGCAAAACCCAGATATATGATTCTTGAGACTCACATGAAATCATTGCCGTGGCAAACACACAGGTTTGGTTGTGATGATTAACTCCTAATAAAACCAACACCGGTAGGTTGTACTTATTACGTCTATAAGTTGCATCAAAAGCAAGCACATCCCCAAAAACAGCATAATCATCCTGACTACGACCATCACTCCAAAAAAGATCGTGTAAGTGCTCTTCCGCTCCCACCTTATACCGCCAAAACATTCTACCATCTACACGAGCAACCCCCTCCAAAAATCTAATGGCAGCATTCACATCTCCACCTTGCAATTCTCTTTGCCTCCTAACCACGTTATACATATCTTGTTTCGTGAAAGAAAACTTATTAAAACCTCCAAGCTATGCTGCAAAGGATTCGTATATCTTTGGAATACTAATCCCAATTCCCCTCATACTAGTCAGATGAGCAATCTCAACCTCCGATATCTTCCTATGTGATCTTAGATAATTTACAAACTTTCCAGATACCATCTCGTGGTTATGTTCATCAATGAACTGCGACACGTACCAATTCCCGGTTCCATCTTTTTTTTTAATCCTCATCTCAGCGAGACACCCACAACGAGTGACTACCTTATGCTCCTTTTTCCTATCCATTTTTTCCAACCATTTCTTCTCTCGAAAACCCTGCGTGTTACATACAAATGTATATCTAACAATTTGCCCTATGCTATTCTTTATTTTCTTCCCTTGCCTTGATGCAAAACCTTTCACTCGACTATAGTTGTTGTAGAAATCACTTGCTTCTTCGGGAGTGCTGAATTTCATTTGAAGAACATCATCTACACTAATACCTTCCAGATTTATCAACTGGTCTGGGGATCTACTAGCTGTACCCTCCATCTGCATAGGAACTTTATCTGCCTCAACTTCCATATCATACATTCCATCCTACATTATAACACAAAACAGATTCGTAAAATTAACTCAACCATTTTACTATCAAATGGATAATGTATAAATACTACCCATGTAAATATTTTAAGTAATCACATTTCTTTGATCTCACCTAGGCAAAATAAGAGTTTCACAATCTAGAAAATAAAAAAAATGATAAATATTCTATTATGCTTTCATTGAATGTCTTTAATTTATCCTAAATAATAATTTTTTACGGTGATCATATTTGATTCCTTGCAAGTGAAGTTTGAAGTATTAATGTTGTTTTAGTTGATGAAGTGAAATGAAAAGTAATGCACAAATTAAGTCTCAAAGTAAAGAACTTGAGTTGATCAAATATAGGTAAATTTGACCCCTTTTTTTAAGTTATTTTCAATTCAAGTCTAAAAAAACAAAAACAAAATTATGAATCTTAAATGGAACATTTAAGAAAATAACTTGCTTTTGTTTGATAAGAAAATAAGTTGCCTTTTTCTGAATCCTACACTATTCATTATTGAATCTCATGCACCATATTTGAGATAATAAAAATTTTTTTTACATTTTGAATGTTGATAATATATATATCAACTTATTTTCTACTGCTCTTGTTTGAAATCTAGAGTCCATTTTATAACAGATATAAGTGAGTAGATTTAGTGTATAATAAAAAATGAATGCAAATAAGATTTTCTTTGAATAATTTGACAATCATTTCAAATAATAAATCAATACTTCAAATTTTGATTCTACAGTAATATTCTTAACTTTTTGAAAAAATTACTCCAATAAATCATTACAGACGTATAGACAGCATTTGTTTTGGGTATACATGTCCATCAAAATATAAACACAGGAGTACACGGGAGTACATATATAACATTTCTTTACTCAAACAAAAATGATGAAGGACCCATTCATTTTATGTATCTCTTTGTAGAAACTAGTTTTTTCGATATTAATTTTTTTTATAAAATATATTTATTCTTAGTTCTCTAATTAAGAATTACGTATTTTACAATAGTTTATATACATGAATACATAATTATATCAACAAGAGATACCTAAATAAAAAAATAATTTAAGGTTATATGTGTATGTTTAAAAAAACAATTTAACCATTCCTAAAAATCTTATACAGTGATTTTATCTAAAAAAATTTTCTCCAATAATTTTATTTTATTTATTAATTTTCATCCAAACATGTAACATGTTCTTAAGCCTGTGACATTGACTCCGAATAGATACCGATTGGTTTGTTATTTGAACTAAACTAAAATGTCAAAGAACAAGTAACACAAAAAATTTGACCTGTACATTATTGCAAAAATTTAACTTCTGATAAATTAACTAAACTAATTAACTAACCAAGCTGATAAAAATGTGACGGTAACACAAAAAACTGTAACAGTGAATCAAATCTTTTTATGCAATAACAGTTCAATACATCCACATAAATAGTTTTGTAGTAAATCACATATGCACAGCAACATATGGAAATTATATTACAGCGTTAAAAGTCACACATACCTGCATGTTAACATCAGCAACATTGCCTTCTTCCGTCAAAAAAACTTTTCTCGAACCACTCCATAACCATGCGTCCTGGACGACACTGCTGTTGGCTTCCATTTTTTCCAGCTACAACCGATCTGCCAATGAAGTTCACAACAAACAAAATTGAGAAAACAATAACTACACTGATGATTTTGAGGACTTCATCTTCTCATATAATGACACAGTGTGTTTCATCCCATTTCACAAATGGTCGCTGCTTAGGTATCATTACTAGACCCTTGCTTTTTTTGTAACAAGACCTTTCTTTTGACTTGGGCTAAGCCCAAAACCTTATCTAAACCCATAACTCAACCCATAACCCAACCCATCCAAACTCCAATCTGATCTTCTCTCCAAAAGCGTCGAATTCTACCACCAAGAGACAAGCTCCCATGGCCTACCTGACATGGACATGTTTAATTCCACTTTCCGGTTCATCCTCAACTTTGGAATCAAGGCGTGATCTGATTCATGAAATCTGCATAAGGTCTCTCTGTTAGCTTCAACTTGGCAAGAAGCTCCGCATCAGAGGTTAAGTTACCGCTTCACTCCACAGTTCTCCTCCCCGCCAAAGCTTGTTAATCTTTGCTCCCTTCGTTCTAGTATCCCGATTTTTGGTATTGATTGAAGCTCCGCCTACCCCGCTTTTTCTGCAGCTGCTGCGACCTTGTAATAATACCCTTCAATACATTGAAGGAACAAAGGCTTCTTCCTATCCCATGGGCTTTCACCAGCTAAGAAATCTACATGTCGTGTTTTAGCAAAAAAAAGAGTTGGGTTTGGGTAAAAGAAACATCAATAACAATCCAATGCCATTCAGCCCATTGGCTTAAAGCCGTTTATAGCCAAATACAACTATGCGTGTCGGCTTCCTTACTACCCTTTTTGTATTTTGCTTTCTTAGCTCAGGGATAAGTTTGGAACTACACTATATATAACACGACAAATAAATTACCTGCAACCGTTCTGTCCCTGGTATAGCTTTGTTCCACTATAATACATTAGAACATGTGAAAACCTTCCATAAAATTATAGATGTTATATATACATAAGATTATGAATGTTAAATTAAAAATATTTTCCAAATTCCATTATACAACATACTTTTATATATTGATTGTTATAAAGAAAAAAATAAAAAATAAAATATGAAAGAAAATAATAAAATGATTGATACTTCAAAGAGATTCTAAATAAAATAAACAATAAAAATATAAAATATAAAAATGTCAAACAATAATGGACACCATCTAACCAAAAACGACATTTTAAATTCAAATGCCGTAAAATATTGCTAATGAAATATAATTTTAAAATTGGAATTTTGGATGTTAGATTAGGAATTTTTTTAAAATAAACAAAATATTAAATGTATTGAAATACGTAATTTTAAGAATTTTTATTGTTTTTTATTTTTAACCTTATCTTGTTTATAGTGTAAACGAGATAAGACACACACACGTTTCCACGTATCATATTTATAAACGCGTTGTGACATGTGCCTTATTTTATTTACAGTTTAAATGAAATATGGTCATACTTATCTCGTTTACACTGTACACAAGATAAGGTTGAATGACGCCTTTAAAAGCAACTCATTGGCAGTGGCCTGGGACCACTCCTAACCCACATTTCTCTCCTTTCTCTACATCCTTAGGCTAGTTGTTAGATATTTCTGAGTTCCTGTAATGATATGACACGTAACCCTGACATAAATCGGCTAAACGCTGTGGAAGCCATCGACTTCAAGGTTGGTGCTATCTTTTGTGTCTCAAATTAATAATTGATTGTCTTTTAATTAGTGAATAGACGGGATAAATGGAATCATATTTGGGTAACACAAAGTATGTTAGTTGACAAATATGGATTAAAACATCTATAAGTAGTTAACTTAATTTATACTGAATTTGGGTTGTTGACAACTTAGTTAGCAGAAGTTAAGTTTAATCATATTTGCGAAGTATGTTAGTTGGCAAATAGGAATTATCAGTGCTATTTTTTCTAATGTTTATCTGGTGCTTATCTGAGTTGCATATGATATTTTTTAGAATAGATCTAAACATGCTAGAGAAGTTAGTTTGAATTCTCTCATTTGTAACTTTACCTTTAAACAGAGGCCTTATCTTTTATTGCCTAGGTGAGTTAGTCACACACTTGCACCCCCGGATGCCATTGTTCCTTACCTGAGGGAAGCCTGGTTCAGCGACATGGTGTAACTCAGGGACTTTGTCTTTGACAACTCCTTGATCACTGCATTTGTGGAACGGTGGCGTCCGGAGATCCACACTTTTTACCTGCCATGAGGTGAGTGCACCATCACCCTAAAAGATGTTGTGTACCACCTTGGGTTACGCACAGACGAAGAGCCAGTGGGTGGGTGCCTACGTGACTTCCAGACCTGGCACCAGCAGCCGACATGGGAGTACGTGGAGAAGCTCCTAGGAGCCTGACCGCCCTTTCCAGCGCAGCAGGCCTGCCACCGAGGAATGATTCGTTCAGCATCAAGATGACTTGGCTCAGGGACTGAGAATGGCAGATGCCAACCACCGACGATCTAGCCACCTTCCGACAGTACACCAGGTGCTATATCATGTTGCTGATCGATGGATACTTGATAACCGACAAGTCCAACAATCAGGTGCACATCAGGTGGTTGCCGTTGTTGGCGTACTTTGGGAGGTGTAGCAGTCTTTCGTTTCGTTGGGGATCCGCTGTGCTTACATGAACGTACCATTCCTTGTGCCATGCAGCAAGTCATAATACGACGGATATCGCCAGCTGCACATCGCTTCTCATGTCCTGGATATACCACAGGTTTCCACAGTGGTGTCCCGAGAATAGACAGATTCTGACATTTTAACAAGTCATTTTTAACCTTATTTTGTTTACTGTGTAAATGAGATAAGTATGGTCATATCTCGTTTATACTGTAAACGAGATAAAACACGTGTCACAATATATTTATAAATGTGATATGTGAAGACGTGTGTGTACCTTATCTTATTTATAGTATAAACGAGATAAAATTAAAAATAAAAATAATAAAAAAATTTAAATTATGTATTTCAGTAAATTTAATATTTATTTTATTTATTTAAAAAAATCCTTAGATTAGTTATTTTTAGATGTTATGGTTGTTGAATTTCACATACTAAGTTGCAACAATAACAACAATAATAATAAAGATTGTTGATTGATCAGTGATGACCAAAGAAAGGTAAAAAAAAAAATAGTTTGAGATTTTACAAAATAAACTGAATGCACGTAAAGTTGTATATTTAAAAATAAAAATAGTAAAAGAAATTGTGTAATAAATTAAAAGATATTGAATCATTTATAACTAATTACATTAAACAATTTTAATTAGCATTGATTGTATAACAGTAAGACTATAAATTATATTGAATCATTTATAACTAACATTGATGGGAGAATTGCATTTTTAGAATAAGCGTGTAGAAATTTATATTTACTGCTATAAATTATACTCGATTGAAGTTGTTTAATTCTCAATATCATTTATTCAAATTAATTAATAATGTAAGAAAAGGAAACCTTTGGTTTTTTTGGCTAAATTCCTTTGATTACTAAATATTTTCCTTTAGAATAATTTTTCATATGCAAGTGTTTTATCCATACAAGTCATAAGTCCATATATTTTATTTCACATCAGACACGCCTCTTCTAATACCTCGATTTTATACGCCTGCTAATTTAATAGATGTTTTAATCAACGTGTACACGTTCTTCTTCATGCACGTTTTTCTTTTTTTTCTTCTTCTTCTTTATTTTTTTCTTTAATTTTTTCGTTAGTAGTTTATGATTTTGTAGCTGAATAATGTTTTATCGCTGATGGTTTGAATTGAATGAAATGTAAAAAGTTCTGCATTGAAAAAATAGTTTTCTATATTTACATTAAATTTGGATGTAACACGAAGATATTTGGATGTATTCATCATCATCCACTGATAAATTCTGTATTTAAGAATTTTCGGTGTATGTGTGCTGATAAATTCTGCATAATTCAAACATCTTCTTCTCCCTCCTCCTCATCTTCTGCTGCATCATCATCATCATCATCATCATCATCTTCTTCTTCTTCTTCTTTTTCTTATTCATCTTTTTTTCTTGTTTTATCTTCTCAAATTTCTTCTTATTTTACTCTTTTAACAAGAATAAAAACAAAAAAATCAAACAAAGAAGAAGAAAAAACACATAATAGTACAAAATTATTTAGAAGAGGATGAACTTACATTCGTTCAACTAAAAGAAAGAAAGAAATAAGGAAAAAAGAAGAAGAAAAAATGCAGCATTAGAAGAAATATTTTTCTGTATTTGCAGCAAATTTGGGTGTAACACGAAGATATTTGGGTGTAACACAATGATATTTGGTTGTATTTTCTTTTTTTCATTATCATCACCATCTTCTTCTTCTTCTTTTTTATTCTTCTTTTCCTTTTTGTTTTACCTTCTCAAGTTTCTTCTTGTTTTACTCTCTCACCAACACTATCTCCTCCTCCTTCTCTTCTTTCTCCTTTTTTTTCATTGGAATTTCTTCTCCTCCTTCCTTTTTCTCCTTCTCCTCCATCATCAGCTATTTTGTTGTTGAAGATAATGAATAATTCAAGTTCAAATTGTCAGTTAAACTAGAATGAAATTGATTATTTTAAATCTAATGAAGTGGCTGAGGTGTGGTTCGATTCTAGTTAATGTTTTCGTTAGTAGTTTATGATTCTATAGGTGAATAATGTTATTTTTTTTGTGAAAATTGTTGTTCATTATTGTTGATGGTTTGAATTGAATGTAATGTAAAAATTCTGCATTAAAGAAAATATTTTTCTGTATTTGGGTGTAACACGAAGATATTTGGGTGTATTGTTTAAAAATTTTCGGTGTGTGTGTGCTAATAAGTTCTGTATAATTCAAAACTCTTCTTATCCCTCCTCATCATCTTGTGCTGCTTCTTCTTCTTCTTCTTCATCATCATCATCATCATTTTTTTTATTCATTTTTTTCTTATTTTATCTTCTCAAGTTTCTTCTTATTTTACTCTTTTAACAAGAATAAAAACAAAAAATCAAACAAAGAAGAAGAATAAACACATAATGGTACAAAATTACTTGGAAGATGATGAACTTACATTCGTTCAACTAAAAGAAAGAAAGAAATAAGGAAAAAGAAAAAAAATGCATCATTAGAGGAAATATTTTTCTGTATTTGTAACAAATTTGAGTGTAACACGAAGATATTTGGGTGTATTATTTAAGAATTTTCAGTGTATCTGTGCTGATAAGTTCTGCATAATTCAAAACTCTTCCTCTTCCTCCTTCTCATTTTCTGCTCCTTCTTGTTCTTCATCTTCTTATTTCATATTCTCATAATTCTTCTCGAGAGAAAAAAATCAAACAAAAAAGAAAAAATTACATAATGTTGCAAAATCAATAGAAAGAGAAGGAGGAAAAAATGCAGCAACAACAATGTTAATAAAAAACAACAATGAAGATGAAACACGTGAAGAAAAAGGAGGATAAATGCAAAGAAGAAGGAGAAGAAGAAGGAAGAGGAGGATGAACGCGAAGCGCGCTATAGAAACCGTTGAGTAGCGCGCGTGTTGACACGCTCATATGGGTGAGCGTCCTTTTTGTTGGGTTTAGCCCAACTTGTATGACTTGTAAACCAAAATAACTTGTATGTGTAGTACTTCTCTTTTCTTTAATATGATATTTGCGTTAATAAATTTTTTATATACATGCGTATTAATAACACATATATTGGTATCAACTTTTTATAACCAACTTTTTAATAGAATTTGGGTAAAGTTAATTTGTTCAGGAGGAATTCGATTTTTTTTGAGCAATTGGATTTTTATAGGCCGAGATCAAATTCTATTCCTTCGTGCTTTCTACATCTGTTAAATTTTTTTTTAAAATGGACATATAATGAGATGAGTTTTCTTAATTTAAGTTCAATTTTGAAGAATTGTGTCTGCCTTATATGCAATTTGAAAGATTGATATCATGTTTAAAATTCCTTCTTTTAAATATTTTAACAAGAGAATACATGGTCTAAATTTTTTAAAACTGATGACATTATTTTAGTTTGTTGTCGTTACGAAAATGACTCTAGTATATATATATATATATATATATATATATATATATATATATATATATATATATATATATATATATATATATATATATATGTCTAATGTTTAGATTTAAACAACTTAAATATTATTTAAATAGTTTAGTTCTAATATTTAGAATTTTGTTAGATTACTTTTAGAGAAATTTAAATGATCATCTCAGTTTATTTGTTATATCCATTAAATTTGAAAATATTATTTCTAAGTTTTTAATATAAAATTTTTGTTAGGTTTATAAATTTATTTTTATTGGACTCAATATAACTAAAAAATTCTAATAATTAAGTTAAAAAATACTGCTAATAATAAAAAAGTATATTTTTTAAATTATTAATACACAAAACTAAAACTTTTAAAATATTATTAGTTGTCCTAAAAAATTTTATTGACATTGTAATAAATATTTCTACAGAATAATTTAAGATATGATAATTATTTTAATCAATTAATTATGTGAAGTTGTCGTAAATAAATAATAAATAGTGACTTAATTTATGTATTCTTTTAAATTATCAATACGCAAACTCAATTTTAAAATATTAATAGTTACACTAAAAAATTTATTAACGTATAAGAAAATAATTATCGAGGCTAAAATTTAGTAATCCAAGAATATATTTATATATAAAAAGAAATAATCACTAGTATAATTAATTTAATATTTTTGCTAATGAATTACAGCTTAAATGGTATAGTCTTTTTATATTTATTTAAAAGATTGCGGGTTTGAGTTTTCGTATTTTTAATAAAAAAAATCAATGTTATCATTATTACTATTATGTCATTATTATTATTATATGAAATACACACAATTATAATTGATAATATTTTAGTAACGATAATATTCTACATAATTATTGGTATTCCTATTATACTACAATTTGTATAAATGCATTATTAATTAGAAAAAGCATATATTAATTAGATTATACACTAATTACGCATAATTAAACTTATTTGTTTAATTATACACTTTTAAAGTGTAATAGCCCAGACCACCCGCTACCGCTAGCACGATATTGTCCGCTTTGGCACACAAGACCTCACGGTTTTGTCTTTGACGATAAGGATGATAGCCGAAGCCCCTCACACTCACTCGTCAAAACGCGTTATGCTAGAGAGAGGTATACACACTCTTATAAGGCATGCTTCGTTCCCCTCCCCAACCGATGTGGGACCTTACAATCCACCCCCCTATGGGAGCCCAGCGCCTTCGCTGGCACATCGATTCGGGCTTCGACTCTAATACCATCTGTAACAGTCCAGACCACTCACTAGAACGATATTGTCCATTTTGGCACACAAGGCCTCACGGTTTTGCCTTTGACGATAGGGATGATAGCCGAAACCCCCCACACTCACTCGTCAAAACGCGTCATGTTAAGGAGAGGTATCCACACTCTTATAAGGCATGCTTCGTTCTCCTCCCTAACCGATATAGAACCTTACATAAAGCGATATTAATTAATCTTTTTTTTATTAGACAAAATCAATTAGCATATAAAACCATGTGTTTAATGATAATTTACAACTATCCCTGATTTAGTCATAACCTTTTGTGAAATATGTATTTTTTTAATATTAATAAAAAATAATGTATAATATATATATATATATATATATATATATATATATATATATATATATATATATATATATAAGGAAATAACCATCGTAGCTTAAATATAACCATAATTATTAAACTCGGATCGAATTGATCAGTTCAATCGAAAAATCGGTGAATCAGACTTTAAATCAATCTGAATTATTTTTTTAACCGTTTCTGTAATTAATTCACAAAAAATCAATTTGACTTATTTTAAACCGATCAACCAAGAGCAGAGTTAGATTAACTTTTAGGGAGGAGCTCAAAAAAACTTTATAATTAACAAAGAATAAAATAAAAATTTTAAGGAGGATAAACTAAAATTTATGTATAACTTATAAAAAAATTTGATAATTAGAAGAGGCTATTGCTCTCCTTGACTTGTACGTGCTCCACCTCTGCGGTCAACTCGATTTGAACCGGACGAGGTCAACTAAATTTAAACCGGATGGGTGAACGTTCTACGCACCTCTATGATGCACAATTGGTGTCATCACTTGAATTTGGGACCTTTGGAATAGTGTCAGTCTTCCACGCAGAAATGAGGCTTCGAATGTGATTAACGATTTTTATTAGGAGAGAGAGTGTGGAAAGAGAACCTGAAGGCGTTGGATCAAGTAAGAACGGCTAGGATCAGTAAATAAAATGAGGGTACCGATTTGGTGGGAGGTGAGCAGAGAGACAGGGTATAGCAACCGCAAGATGGATGATCTATGGCTGGGAAGCATGAATCAAATCGGTACTTCGATTTGATGCTGTGTCCACGTGGCTCGCATGCGTGTGTGTTAACTCTCTGCTCTCTATTTCGGTTCCTTCCATTTTAAGTGCCATTGTTTCCATATGAAGGTTGCATGTGAGGTGGAACTCCAGATTTATCTTTTTTAAGATGGGGGAAGAAAAAAAATCTCAATGGATAAACATATTGTGAAATATCTTGATCATCCATTATATGTAAGTACTTTTTTTTGTCTATAAAATTATTTATAATGTTAACATCAATTATAAACTGGTTAAATGAACTTAGCACTGTTATAAAGTTAACGTTAGTTATAATAATAGATTTGAGTATAATAAGTTAATGTGAACATAACAGTTAATCTAAATAAACCCATGAGTACTCTGGTTTTAAGAGTTTAGTGGCTTTTTTATTTTTTTAATTATTTTTATCGATATTGAGATAGTTATTATATGTTTACATGATAATATTTTTATATACTGATAGTGTTATTATGGAGTAAAAGTTTGTTAAAATAATAAATTTGAGTGTAATTTCTTAACATAAACATCATAGTTAATGCAAATAAATACGTGAATATCTTATTTTTAAGAGTTTAGTAGCTGTTTTATTTTTTTAATTATTATTATTATTATTATTATTATTATTATTATTATTATTATTATTATTATTATTATTATTGAATTAGTTATATGATTAGTGATAGTGTTATTATAGACTAAAAGTTAGTTATAATAATTGATTTGAGTATACAAAGTTAATATTAACATGGTTATTAGTCCAAATAAACATGTGAATACCCTATTTCTAAGAGTTTAGTGGCTATTTTATATTTTTAGTTATCAATTATTATTATTATTATTATTATTATTATTATTATTATTATTGATAATGTTATTATAGACCAAAAAATGAATTTAGTTATCATAATGGATTTGAGTGTGCAAATTTAATATGAACATGGTAGCTAGTCCAAATAAAGATGTGAGTATCTGTTTTTAAGAGTTTAGTGAATATTTTATCTTTTTAGTTATTATTATTATTATTATTATTATTATTATTATTATTATTATTATTATATGATTACTGATAATGTTATTATAGACTAAAAGTGAAGTTAGTTATCATAATTGAATTGAGTGTACAAAATTAATATGAACATGATAGTTAGTCCAAATAAACATGTGAGTACCCTGTTTTTAGTTTAGTGCCTAATTTATTTTTTAATTATTATTATTGTTATTATTACTATTGAGATAGTTACTCCGAATACCAGGGATAATAAACATCTCATGTCATCAAATCACTCATCCTAAAAACTTAAGTTAATTTTAGAGTTCACCAAGGATCGAATCCTTGACCTTTCGGATTTAGAACTCTAATACCATGTCATGAACCCACTCATCCCAAAAGCGTAACCTGACAGGATAATGTAACACTAATGATCATATCTCTAATACTTCCTAAACCTCCATTGTACACATTGTACGCTTAGACCATTGACTCCCTATACTTTTCCTATTAAGTTTTATTAGTTATTGTTATTACGGTTGTTATAAATCATTTTTAATAATTTCACTTCCAAGTGCATTTCCATACTAATTAACATTGATATTGTTTTTATTGTTATTATCATTATTATTTTAACAGTTATAATTATGTGTTGATTATTTATGTCAGGGTTCTAGAGTAATTGGACTGAGATATTTATATGCTCCAGAACCATATGATCGGAGAATAGAAACCTATCTAAGAGCCGCTGACTTTTACAATGTGTCTCAGATTCAAAAAATTTCCAGACAAACGGCCCTGATAAATGCCTTGGTAGAACGGTGGAATCTAGTGACTCATACGTTCCATCTCCCTATAGGTGAATGTACTATCACTTTAGAAGATGTAGCTTTGATACTTGGTGTTCAAGGAACTGGGCTACCAGTTACAGGGCCAACCAATAGTAATCACGGATCCATGGTGCAAGAATGTCTGATGAACTTTGGAGTTGCCCCAACAGCGATTGAATGCAGAGGTAGCTTTATCAAGCTAACATGGTTGCGTAATGTTAAGCATGGCATAATTTTAAATTCTCATGAGGCTATGGAGCGTTATTCCAGGTGCCACATTATGTCGCTGTTCGGTACCACGTTATTTGCTGACAAATCAGGTGCGGGGGTGTATTGGAAATTTCTATCCTTGCTCCGTGATATTCCTAGAATTAGGACATATAGCTGGGGATCAGCTTGTCTTGCCCACTGATGAGCGGATAATTTGTATGCTTTTTGGCATTGTTTTTAGTATGATCTAGTTAGTTTTTAGTATATTTTTATTAGTTTTTAGTTAAAATTCACTTTTCTGGACTTTACTATGAGTTTTTATGTTTTTCTGTGATTTCAGGTATTTTCTGGCTGAAATTGAGGGACCTGAGCAAAAATCTGATTCAGAGACTAAAAAGGACTGCAGATGCTGTTGGATTCTGACCTCCCTGCACTCGAAGTGGATTTTCTGGAGCTACAGAAGCCCAATTGGTGCGCTCTCAACGGCGTTGAAAAGTAGACATCCTGGGCTTTCCAGCAATATATGATAGTCCATACTTTGCCCAAGATTTGATGGCCCAAACCGGCGTTCAAAGTCACCCTCAGAAATCCCAGCGTTAAACGCCGGAACTGGCACCAAAATGGGAGTTAAACGCCCAAACTGGCACTAAAGCTGGCGTTTAACTCCAAGAAGAGTCTCTACACGAAAAAGCTTCATTGCTCAGCCCAAGCACACACCAAGTGGGCCCGGAAATGGATTTTTATGTCATTTACTCATCTCTGTACACCCTAGGCTACTAGTTTTCTATATATAGGACCTTTTACTATTGTATTAAAAATCTTTTGATCACTTTAGATCTCTAGATCATCTTTGGACGTCTAGTTCTTAGATCACTGGGAGGCTGGCCTCACGGCCATGCCTAGACCTTGTTCTTATGTATTTTCAACGGTGGAGCTTCTACACACCATAGATTAAGGTGTGGAGCTCTGCTGTACCTCGAGTATTAATGCAATTACTATTGTTCTTCCATTCAATTCCGCTTGTTCTTGTTCTAAGATATCACTTGTTCTTCAACTTGATGAATGTGATGATCCGTGACACTCATCATCATTCTCACCTATGAACGTGTGACTGACAACCACCTCCGTTCTACCTTCGATTGGGTGAATATCTCTTGGATTCCTGATTGCACGATGCATGGTTGATCGCCTGACAACCGAGTGCTCGTCTGACAAACGAGCCAACCATTCCGTGAGATCAGAGTCTTCGTGGTATAGGCTAGAACTGATGGCGGCGTTCAAGAGAATCCGGAAGGTCTAACCTTGTCTGTGGTATTCTGAGTAGGATTCAATGATTGAATGACTGTGACGTGCTTCAAACTCCTAGCAGGCGGGGCGTTAGTGACAGACGCAAAAGAATCGATGGATTCTATTCCGACCTGACCGAGAACTGACAACTGATTACCCCATGCTGTGACAGAGCATAGGCAAATGTTTTCACTGAGAGGATGGGAGGTAGCCATTGACAACGGTGAAACCCTACATAAGCTTGCCATGGAAAGGAGTAAGAAGGATTGGATGAAGACAGTAGGAAAGCAGAGAGACGGAAGGGAAGGCATCTTCATGCGCTTATCTGAAGTTCCTACCAATGAATTACATAAGTACCTCTATCTTTATTTTATTGTTTATTTTCGTTCATCATCATATCATTTGAGTTTGCTTGACTAAGATTTACAAGATGACCATAGCTTGCTTCATACTAACAATCTCCGTGGGATCGACCCTTACTCGCGTAAGGTTTATTACTTGGACGACCTAGTGCACTTGCTGGTTAGTTGTGCGAAATTGTGTAATGCCATGGTATTGAACACCAAGTTCTTGGGGTTCATGACCGGGGATTATGAGAGTTGTGAAAAGTATTGTTCACAATTTCGCGCACCAAGTTTTTGGCGCCGTTGCCGGGGATTGTTCAAGTTTTGAGCAAGCTTTTTGTCCGATAACATCAGTGCCAAGATCCGGCAACAGCACCAAGTTTTTGGCGCCGTTGCCGGGGATTGTTGAGTTTGGACAACTGACGGTTCATCTTGTTGCTTAGATTAGGTATTTTTTCTTCAGAGTTCTTAAGAATGAATTCTAGTGTTTCAAGGTGATGTTCTTATCATCACCAAAGCTGATTGATCTTCATCAATTTAGCTCTTGAATGCAATGTTCTGCTGAAGCTTGGCTGACCATGTCTAATTCCTTTAGACTGAAGTTTTAGACTAACATTGCATGATTCCTGGAATTCTCATTAAGAACTTTGATACCTTTTTCCACTTAATTTTCGAAAAACACAAAAAAAATCAAAAAAATCATAAAATCCAAAAATTTCTTGTTTGAGTCTAGTGTCTCATCTTAAGTTTGGTGTCAATTGCATGCATTCATTCATGTGTCTTAAGGATTTTCAAGTAGTTCTTGATGATTTCTTACTCTAATCTTTGAATTCTCTTGACTTGAGCATTTGTGTGTCTCATATGCATTCTCATTAGTGTCAGTAGTATACAAACTGCTAAGTTTGGTGTCTTGCATGCATTGTTATTTGATTCTTGTTGCATTTTGACTTTTCCTTATTATTAAAAATCCAAAAATATTTTAATTTGTGTCTTCTCAAGTCAATTATACAGAGAATTGAAGATTCAGAACATACAGCAGAGGAATTATACAGAAAAAGCTGGGCGTTCAAAACGCCCAGTGAAGAAGGACAGACTGGTGTTTAAACGCCAGCCAGGGTACCTGGTTGGGCGTTTAACACCCAAAAATGTATAGTTTTGGGCGTTAAACGCCAGAATGTGCACCATTCTGGGCGTTTAACGCCAGGATGGCACAAGGGGGAAGATTCTGTTTTTCAATGCAATTTTTTTTTCAGTTTTCAAAATTTTTCAAAATCAAATCTTTTCAATCAAATCTCTGTCAAATTTAATTTCTTTCTTTTTTCAAAGATACTTGCTACCAATTAATGATTTGATTCAACATTTCAAGTATGTTGCCTTTTCTGTTGAGAAAGGTTTAATGTTTGAATCATATCTTTTCTTGTTAGCCAAGTTTTTAATTTTCAAAATCAAATCTTTTTAAAATGTTTTTCAAATCATATCTTCTCAATCACATCTTTTTAAAACCAATCATATTTTCTTAACCACATCTTTTTCAAAATAATTTTCAATCAAATCTTTTTGATTTCTAATTTCAAAATCTTTTTCAAAAAAACACTTCACTTCTTTCCCACTTTCATTTTCGAAAATTAAGTAATGTTTTTCAAAAATGTTTTCAAAATTTTCACTTAATTTTCGAAAATCACTTCCCTTCTTCTCACATCCTTCTATTTATGGACTAACACTATTCCTTAATGCAAAATTCGAACTCCATCTCTTGTGATAAGTTCGAATTTTCTACTTCTGTCTTCTACTCTTTTTTTTTTCCTCTGACACTTCAAGGAATCTCTATACTGTGACATAGAGGATTCCACATTTTCTTGTTCTCTTCTCTTTCTTATGAGCAGGAGCAAAGACAAGGGCATTCTTGTTGAGGCTGATCCTGAACCTGAAAGGACCTTGAAGAGAAAGCTAAGAGAAGCCAAAGCACAACTCTCTTTAGAGTACCTGACCGAATTCTCCAAAGAAGAAGAACTCATGGCAGCCGAAAACAACAACAATGCCAACAATGCAAGGAAGGTGCTGGGTGACTTTATTGCACCTACTCCCGATTTCTATGGGAGAAGCATCTCTATCCCTGCCATTGGAGCAAACAACTTTGAGCTCAAGCCTCAATTAGTTTCTCTAATGCAACAGAATTGCAAGTTCCATGGACTTCCACTGGAAGATCCTCATCAGTTTTTAGCTGAGTTCTTGCAAATCTGTGACACTGTCAAGACTAATGGGATTGACCCTGAGGTCTACAGACTTATGCTATTCCCTTTTGCTGTAAGAGACAGAGCTAGGACATGGTTGGACTCCCAACCTAAAGAAAGCCTGGACTCTTGGGAAAAGCTAGTCAATGCCTTCTTGGCAAAGTTCTTTCCACCTCAAAAATTGAGTAAGCTTAGAGTGGAAGTCCAAACCTTCAGACAGAAGGAAGGAGAATCCCTCTATGAAGCTTGGGAAAGATACAAACAATTAATCAGAAAATGTCCCTCTGACATGCTTTCTGAATGGAGCATCATAGGAATTTTCTATGATGGTCTCTCTGAACTGTCCAAGATGTCCTTGGATAGCTCTGTTGGAGGCTCTCTTCATCTGAAGAAGACGCCTACTGAAGCTCAAGAGCTGATTGAAATGGTTGCAAATAACCAATTCATGTACACTTCTGAAAGAAATCCTGTGAACAATGGGACTAGTCAGAAGAAAGGGGTTCTTGAGATTGACACTCTGAATGCCATATTGGCTCAGAACAAAATATTGACTCAACAAGTCAATATGATTTCTCAAAGTCTGTCTGGAATGCAAAATGCACCAAGCAGTACTAAGGAGGCTTCATCTGAGGAAGAAGCTTATGATCCTGAGAACCCTTCAATAGAAGAGGTGAATTACATGGGAGAACCCTATGGAAACACCTACAATCCTTCATGGAGGAATCATCCAAATCTTTCATAGAAGGATCAACAGAGACCTCAACAAGGTTTCAATAACAATAATGGTGGAAGAAACAGGTTTAGCAATAGCAAACCTTTTCCATCATCTTTTCAGCAACAGACAGAGAGTTCTAAGCAGAATACCTCTGACTTAGCAACCATGGTCTCTGATCTGATCAAAACCACTCAAAGTTTCATGACTGAAACAAGGTCCTCCATTAGAAATTTGGAAGGACAAGTGGGTCAGCTGAGCAAGAAAATTACTGAGCTCCCTCCTAGTACTCTTTCAAGCAATACAGAAGAAAATCCAAAAGGAGAGTACAAGGTCATCAACATGGCCGAATTTTGGGAGGAAGAAGAGGCAGTGAACGCCACTGAGGAAGGCCTCACTGGGCGTCCACCGGCCTCCAATGAGTTCCCTAATGAGGAACCATGGGAATCTGAGGCTCAAACTGAGACCATAGAGATTCCATTGGACTTACTTCTGCCATTCATGAGCTCTGATGAGTATTCTTCCTCTGAAGAGGATGAGTATGTCACTGAAGAGCAAGTTGCTAAATACCTTGGAGCAATCATGAAGCTAAATGACAGGTTATTTGGAAATGAGACTTGGGAGGATGAACCCCCTTTGCTCACCAAAGAACTGGATGACTTGTCTAGGCAGAAACTGCCTCAAAAGAGACAGGATCTTGGAAAGTTTTCAATACCTTGTACCATAGGCACCATGACCTTCAAGAAGGCCTTGTGTGACTTAGGGTCAAGTGTAAACCTCATGCCTCTCTCTGTAATGGAGAAGTTAGGGATCTCTGAGGTACAAGCTGCAAGAATCTCACTAGAGATGGCAGACAACTCAAGAAAACAAGCCCATGGACTTGTAGAGGATGTGCTGGTTAAAGTTGAAGATCATTACATCCCTACTGATTTCATAGTCCTAGAGACTGGGAAGTGCATGGATGAATCCATCATCCTTGGCAGACCCTTCCTAGCCACTGCAAAGGCTGTGATTGATGTTGATAGAGGAGAGTTGATCATTCAAGTGAATGAAGAATCCCTTATGTTTAAGGCTCAAGGATATCCCTCTATCATCATGGAGAGGAAGCATGAAGAGCTTCTCTCAAATCAGAGACAAACAGAGCCCCCACAGTCAAACTCTAAGTTTGGTGTTGGGAGGCCACAACCAAACTCTAAGTTTGGTGTTGAACCCCCACATTCAAACTCTAAGTTTGGTGTTGGGAGGTTCCAACATGGCTCTGAATATCTGTGAGGCTCCATGAGAGTCCTCTGTCAAGCTACTGACATTAAAGAAGCGCTTGTTGGGAGGCAACCCAATGTTATATTTTATCTATTTTATTTTGTTATTTTCTCCTTTTTGTAGGTTGATGATCATGAGAAGTCACAAAATCAATGAAAAAAGCAAAAACAGAATGAAAAACAGGAAGAAAAACAGCACACCATGGAGGACGCACCTACTGGCGTTTAAACGCCAGTGAGGTTAGCTGTTGGGCGTTTAACGCCCAGTCTGGCACCATTCTGGGCGTTTAACGCCAGAAAGGGGCACCAGAGTGGCGTTAAACGCCAGAAAGGGGCAAGAAGCTGGCGTTAAACGCCAGAAATGGGCACCAGCCCGGCGTTTAACGCCAGAATTGGCACAAATCGAGATTTTGCTTGCCATTTGGTGCAGGGATGACTTTTCCTTGACACCTCAGGATCTGTGGACCCCACAGGACCCCCACCTACCCCACCACTCTCTCTCTTCTTCACCCATTCACCAATCACATCAACACCTCTTCCCCAAAAACCCTTCACCTATCAAATCCCATCTTTCTCTTCACCACTCACATCCATCCTTCATAAAACCCCACCTACCGCACCATTCAAATTCAAACCACTTTCCCACCCAAACCCACCCTCAAATGGCCGAACCCTCCCATCCCCCTCTCCTATATAAACCCTCCTTCACTCCTTCATTTTCACACACCTTAAACACCATTTCTCTCCCCTTTGGCCGAATACAAAGCCATTCCCTTTCTCCTCATTTCTTCTTCTTCTACTCTCTTCTTTCTTCTTTTGCTCGAGGACGAGCAAACATTTTAAGTTTGGTGTGGTAAAAGCATTGCTTTTTATTTTTCCATAACCATTTATGGCATCCAAGGCCGGAGAAACCTCTAGAAGGAGGAAAGGGAAGGCAAAAGCTTCCACCTCCGAGTCATGGGAGATGGAAAGATTCATCTCAAGGGTGCATCAAGACCACTTCTATGAAGTTGTGGCCTTGAAAAAGGTGATCTCCGAGGTCCCTTTCTCATTCAAAAAGGGTGAATATTCGGAGATCCGACATGAGATCCGAAGAAGAGGTTGGGAAGTTCTTACCAACCCCATTCAACAAGTCAGAATCTTGATGGTTCAAGAGTTCTATGCCAATGCATGGATCACCAAGAACCATGACCAAAGTGTGAACCCGAATCCAAAGAATTATCTTACTATGGTTCGGGGAAAATACTTGGATTTTAGTCCGGAAAGTGTAAGGTTGGCATTCAATTTGCCCATGATGCAAGGAGATGAATATCCTTACACTAGAAGGGTCAACTTTGATCAAAGGTTGGACCAAGTCCTCACAGTCATATGTGAAGAGGGCGCCCAATGGAAGAGAGATTCAAGAGGGAAGCCGGTTCAATTGAGAAGGCATGACCTCAAACCCGTGGCTAGAGGATGGTTGGAGTTTATCCAACGCTCAATCATTCCCACTAGCAACCGGTCTGAAGTTACCATAGACCGGGCTATCATGATCCATAGCATCATGATTGGAGAAGAAATAGAAGTTCATGAGGTTATAGCCCAAGAACTCTATAAGGTGGCGGACAAGTCCTCTTCCTTGGCAAGGTTAGCCTTTCCTCATCTCATTTGTCACCTCTGTTATTCAGTTGGGGTTGACATAGAGGGAGACATCCCTATTAATGAGGACAAGCCCATCACTAAGCAGAGGATGGAGCACACAAGAGACCCCACTCATCATGAGATCCCTGAGATGCCTCAAGGGATGCACTTTCCTCCACAAAATTATTGGGAGCAACTAAACACCTCCCTAGGAGAATTAAGTTCCAACATGGGATAACTAAGGGTGGAGTACCAAGAACACTCCATCATCCTCCATGAAATTAGAGAAGACCAAAGAATCATGAGGGAGGAGCAACAAAGACAAGGAAGAGACATTGAGGAGCTCAAGCACTCCATAGGATCTTCAAGAGGAAGGAAGAGCCGCCATCACTAAGGTGGACCCGTTCCTTGATTTCCTTGTTCTTTATTCTTCTGTTTTTCGAATTCTAGTGCTTATGTTTATCTATGTTTGTGTCTTGTGATCATTAGTGTCTTAGTGTCTATGCCTTAAAGTTATGAATGTCCTATAAATCCATCACCTTTCTTGAATAAAAACGTGCTTAATTTGAAAAGGAAAGAATTGCATGAATTTTGAATTTTATAACAGTTTAATTATTTTGATGTGGTGGCAATATTTTTGTTTTCTGAATGTATGCTTAAACAGTGCATATGTATCTTGAATTTGTGGTTCATGAATGTTGGCTCTTGAAAGAATGATGAAAAAGGAGACATGTTACTGAGGATCTGAAAAATCATTAAAATGATTCTTGAAGCAAGAAAAAGCAAAAAAAAAGAAGAAAACGAAAAAAAAAGAGAAAGAGAAAAGAAAGAAAAAGAAAGAAATAAAGTTGTGATCCAAGGCAATAAGAGTGTGCTTAAGAACCCTGGACACCTCTAGTTGGGGACTTTAGCAAAGCTGAGTCACAATCTGAAAAGGTTCACCCAATTATGTGTCTGTGGCATGTATGTATCCGGTGGTAATACTGGAAGACAGAGTGCTTTGGGCCACGGCCAAGACTCAAAAAGTAGCTATGTTCAAGAATCATCATACCTTACTAGGAGAATCATTAACACTATCTGGATTCTAAGTTCCTTAAGAAGCCAATCATTCTGAATTTCAAAGGATAGAGTGAGATGCCAAAACTGTTCAGAGGCAAAAAGCTAAAAGCCCCGCTCATCTAATTGATACTGATCTTCATAGATGTTTTTGGAATTCATTGTATATTCTCTTCTTTTTATCTTATTTGATTTTCAGTTGCTTGAGGACAAGCAACAATTTAAGTTTGGTGTTGTGATGAGCAGATAATTTGTATGCTTTTTGGCATTGTTTTTAGTATGTTTTTAGTATGATCTAGTTAGTTTTTAGTATATTTTTATTAGTTTTTAGTTAAAATTCACTTTTCTGGACTTTACTATGCGTTTGTGTGTTTTTCTGTGATTTCAGGTATTTTCTGGCTGAAATTGAGGGACCTGAGCAAAAATCTGATTCAGAGACTAAAAAGGACTGCAGATGCTGTTGGATTCTGACCTCCCTGCACTCGAAGTAGATTTTCTGGAGCTACAGAAGCCCAATTGGCGCGCTCTCAACGGCGTTGGAAAGTATACATCCTGGGCTTTCCAGCAATATATGATAGTCTATACTTTGCCCAAGATTTGATGGCCCAAACCGGCGTTCAAAGTCACCCTCAGAAATCCCAGCGTTAAACGCCGGAACTGGCACCAAAATGGGAGTTAAACGCCCAAACTGGCACTAAAGCTGGCGTTTAACTCCAAGAAGAGTCTCTACACGAAAAAGCTTCATTGCTCAGCCCAAGCACACACCAAGTGGGCCGGAAGTGGATTTTTATGTCATTTACTCATCTCTGTACACCCTAGGCTACTAGTTTTCTATATATAGGACCTTTTACTATTGTATTAAAAATCTTTTGATCACTTTAGATCTCTAGATCATCTTTGGACGTCTAGTTCTTAGATCACTGGGAGGCTGGCCTCACGGCCATGCCTAGACCTTGTTCTTATGTATTTTCAACGGTAGAGCTTCTACACACCATAGATTAAGGTGTGGAGCTCTGCTGTACCTCGAGTATTAATGCAATTACTATTGTTCTTCCATTCAATTCCGCTTGTTCTTGTTCTAAGATATCACTTGTTCTTCAACTTGATGAATGTGATGATCCGTGACACTCATCATCATTCTCACCTATGAACGTGTGACTGACAACCACCTCCGTTCTACCTTCGATTGGGTGAATATCTCTTGGATTCCTGATTGCACGATGCATGGTTGATCGCCTGACAACCGAGTGCTCGTCTGACAAACGAGCCAACCATTCCGTGAGATCAGAGTCTTCGTGGTATAGGCTAGAACTGATGGCGGCGTTCAAGAGAATCCGGAAGGTCTAACCTTGTCTGTGGTATTCTGAGTAAGATTCAATGATTGAATGACTGTGACGTGCTTCAAACTCCTAGCAGGCGGGGCGTTAGTGACAGACGCAAAAGAATCGATGGATTCTATTTCGGCCTGACCGAGAACCGACAGCTGATTACCCCATGCTGTGACAGAGCATAGGCAAACATTTTCACTGAGAGGATGGGAGGTAGCCATTGACAACGGTGAAACCCTACATAAGCTTGCCATGGAAAGGAGTAAGAAGGATTGGATGAAGACAGTAGGAAAGCAGAGAGACGGAAAGGAAGGCATCTTCATGCGCTTATCTGAAGTTCCTACCAATGAATTACATAAGTACCTCTATCTTTATTTTATTGTTTATTTTCGTTCATCATCATATCATTTGAGTTTGCTTGACTAAGATTTACAAGATGACCATAGCTTGCTTCATACTAACAATCTCCGTGGGATCAACCCTTACTCGCGTAAGGTTTATTACTTGGACGACCCAGTGCACTTGCTGGTTAGTTGTGCGAAGTTGTGTAATGCCATGGTATTGAACACCAAGTTCTTGGGGTTCATGACCGGGGATTATGAGAGTTGTGAAAAGTATTGTTCACAATTTCGCGCACCACCCACTTGTATAGGTCTTTGTGTAGGGCCACCCAATATGATTGCAAAGATTTAGATGGGCCTTTAGCATTGTTGCATGTGTGGGCTTGGGAACAGATGCCTTTCCTTGCACCAATTCGCCGTCCCCGACTTTCCCGTTAGCTTGTCGATATGACCTCTAAGGATATTTATATACTGATGTTTTATTAATTTACTACGTAAATGCATCATATTGATGTAACATTATTCAATGACAGGTGGAATGAGTGGGATGCCCCTTCAAGTGAGTTTACACGGTGGACACCTGCACATTTTAGGCAGATGCTTGATAACATTAAAAATGCTAATGTATGTCATTATTATTACTTATGTTTCATTCGTCCTCTAATTTTATACCATGCGTTATTTTCATTGTTAAGAGGTGTGCCTAATCTAGTGTTTTTATGTCGACACAGTTTTTGTGGGACCCATATAGTGCGCGACATCTTGGACCCGATTTCGTGCTGCATGACATGTATGAGGATGCACGCATGTGGCTTGCACCGTCTCCACTCATTTCCTTCGAGTGCATTGGAGTGGTGCCCAACCGATAGGATTAAGAGACAATTCGGGAGACGACAAGACCCACCGAAAACACCAAAGGTTCTTGGAGATGCACACAACATGTTGTTGACGGGTCCAAAAAATTATAATTGGGCCCAACAGTGGAGTGAATGGATTACTTTATGGCAAGACAGACAATGGGATGTGCTTGGTGCAGAGATAGTTGATAATTTTGACTCGTCAGATGTTTACACAGATTGGCACCATAGAGAATTTGCTGAATAGATACAGTTGTCCGCTCGTGTAGACCAACCACAGCCGCAGCCATCACCCCAGGCACGTCCACGGTCGCCATCGCCACAACGACAACCATGTCCACCACCGCCAACACACCCACCACAGACGCAGCCACTTTCGCATCCTAGTGAAGTTGGATGTATTCCAACCCATGATGAAATGGCTATACAAAACATGCCAATAGAACATCCCTATGTCCCATCATTTGATGCACCAAATACTCATCACAGCCCACAATTAACAGAGGCAATGGCAGAAACCACCTGGGATCAGATCATTGGGTTCATGCAAGATCCAAGTACGCCCCAAATGTCTAATGTGTTGGATCCGACACAACATCCTATATACCAGCAAAAGTTACATCCGGAAAAGATGCCACAGCCACCTTAGGTGGTGCCTGGTAGATTGTCATTCGATTCACGAGTACATCGACCTACCAATTCCTCTTATTCAGCCGCTAGAGTGTCACTAGATTCCAGCAGAAGCGATTGGGATCGAGGTATTGGTCACGAGTACAACTCTGGAACTAGTGCATATATTCCAAGAATTGATCTTAATCTCATTGATTCATCAATCCAGGAGACAAGTGAAGAAGACTAGTTTGCACACCGCAGATACGGTCCATACCGTGATAAGATGGACTCAAGTGACGAGGACAATGAGGAAGAAGATTCGGATGAAAGTGAGGATGATGATGACGACGAAGATAACAATGGGCAGCCTAGGCCGACCAGAGGTAATTCAGTTGTAATTATTATAGTGTGATGGTATTGTGGCATCTGTCTGTATTATTATCACTCTGAGATAAATGTGCTTTATGTTATAATTATTACGTACATGTAGATTGAGATATGTTGTTAATGTTGGCAGGTGTGACTGGAACAGCAGCAAAACAAGAATGGGATAAAGGCTACAATTTAAGGGTAGATCCATCCCGTCGCAGCCAAAAGAGATATACCCCATCAGCGATAAAGAAAGCAATGTCGAACAAGTACAAAAAAGTTGTCAACACAGTAAAGAAAAAAATTTACAAAGTATATGTAGCAAATTGGTTTGTCATTCCACGATGTATTTTGTGACTTCAAAATTCTAGTTTGATGTGCTAGTTGCCTTTATTTACGTACATGCTATGACAAACTACTAGATTCTACTTTGATCTGCTACTTAATGGCAAAGTCCGTGATGTTAATTTTATTTATGTACTACTAGAATCTATAACCATGCTATGAGAAACTACTATATTCACTAAAAATATCAATGCTTAACCTGGGAACATACTTTTTCTTCATTAATAATAGATTGTAATTAGCAATAATATACTCAACGTCGTTTTAATCTGTAATGTACACCCTTAGCATTTACTGTATTATACACTTACGGTGGGTCTGCCTCGCGTGCACTAGTTCCGGCACGCTGGGGGCACCTACTACGACTGTGTCCTTCTACACCGCATAGCCTACAACATCTCGGACCTCGCATTGATCGTGTGTCCATCTCATTCAAGAAGCGAGTTTGTTTGGTACGACCTTTGGTAACTCTCTTAAGTGAAGGATTAGGTATCATCCGTTGCCCTCCATACACCGGCCACGTTGTTGGGTTGCCCAATGGCCTAAATCTAGCTCTGTACACCTTTCGGATCTCATCCATTCGATACACCTCGTGAACGTAAACTTGCCAATCAAGACGTTGGTTTGCACAACATGCAAAAACGTGACGACATGAAAAGCGATCAACCTGAAAATAACCACAGTCACAGTGCCTACGTTGCAGGTCTACCGCATACTCAACACTGCTGGGCATCTCCCTCACCTCGAAAACTTCATTCTGCCGAGCGAAGCAACTAACCATGATGTTTCCAGCCGCAATCAAATTTTGCTGAATCTTTTCGGTCACTATTTCGGAGAATAGGTGTCCGGCTCGAAGACGAGTCTCAGCGCCATCCCTTTTCCTTGTGAACAACTCATTCAGTCTATAAGAAGTCGTCTTTACAAGTGCTGTGACAGGAAGATTGCGTGCACCCTTCAACACCCCATTGATGCATTCCACCAGATTTGTTGTCATATGACTCCATCGATGGCCACCATCATATGCCAAAGAGTGTTGCTCACGGGGAATCCGATCTAGCCAGCGATTGTATGCCTCACCCCGACTGCGCAACCTCTGGTAACGGATTTCGTATTCATCCACCATCTTAGAATAGCCTGGACAAAAAGATACAATGAAAACACACAACAATAACCACAATTGGAAACATAACCACAACATGCATAAAATATTATATAGAACACATTGTTAATTACCTATGTTCACCACAAGCTTTTGCATGAACGGTGCCTTGAACTTCCTCAAGAAGTTCGATGCTATGTGCCTAATGCAAAACATGTGTCTGGCCCTTGGCGGCTCCCATGCTCCATCACAACGAGAAACTGCTGACCTAATAGACTCGTGACGATCAGAGATAAGTCCCACCCCATCCTTCGTCACCACATGGGTTCGCAAATGACGAAGGAAAAAGAACCATGCATCTGATGTCTCCCCCTCTACAAGCGCAAATGCAATTGGCACAATATTGTTGTTACCATCTTGAGAAACTGCGACCAACAACGCTCCTTTATATTTTCCATACAAGTGTGTGCCATCTACCTGTACAACTGGCTTGCAGTGCCTAAATGCTCTTATACATGGGTAGAAACTCCAGAAAACTCGGTTTAGAACCCTGACATCCTGAGCCAATTCATCCCCGCGGTAGCAAGGTAACGTTTCATATTTGATGGCTGCTGATGGCTCTTTCTTCACCATTGCCTCAAACCATATGGGCAACGCTTCATAAGAGGCTTCCCACCCTCCAAAAATTTTTTCAACTGCCTTCTGCTTAGCCAACCATGCTTTGCGATAACTAATCGTGTAGTTCAACTTTGATTGGACATCTACAATTACTGATCGCACCTTTATGGATGGATCGGCCTCTATCAATGGCTTAATTGCATCTGCAATAGTGTCTAAGTCCAACTTCGAATGATCCTGAGAAATAGTGGCTCTAGTACAAGTATGACTGTCATTATATTGTCTAATCTCCCAACAATACTTTCTTCGCATTAAGCTAACTCTGATAAGCCAATCACAGCTTTGCCCATATTGCACACATTTCGCGTAAAATGTCGTCGGCTCAGACTCAAAAACCCAATAATCAACACCTCTGTGAATGGTATAATCTTTAACTGCCTTGATCACAGCCTCTCTAGAATTAAATTCCATCCATATGACAAATTCACCATCCTTGACCACAGGTGGATCTGCAATAACACCGCCAACCCATATTTACACGGTGCATAATATTAATACGCAAACATAATATTTAAAGTACTAATCCAAATACGGTGTGATGCAACGATAAACCTGCATTGGCATACTCCAGAAATTCTGGAGCATTCATGGCATCGAGATCCAAAGCGCGCATGAAAGACGGTTCTTCGAATGGATGCTCACTCGCTAGTGCATTTGCGACGTCTTCGACGTCCGACTCAATGGTGCAGTCCTCTTGTTCCTCATCTACATTCAGATCAACGAAATCGTAATTTTCTTCATATTCCTCTTTGCTGTCACCGTTATAACTTTCCCCATCGAAATCATGATCATCTTGTTCCACCGTATTCGGTAATTGGTCAAACTCCACGTACAGCTCAATAACAGATACTCGTGATTGGGCTTCATAGTAGATTGAGAACATCTCTTGCAGACTTGTGTCATCATTGATGCACATCGCATGAAATTGATCGAATCCACCGAATACTAATATAGGTCGTCTGTATAAAATATTTGTCACTCTCTTTGGCATGTGAGGATCTATATTCTGACAAATATAACTCTTAAATTCTTCGAACGACACCATAAAAGAAAGAACAGATATACAAGGATTATTACACATAAATATCACACCTTCAGCTGTTTCAGATAAAATTTGCCCATTATAATAAATTTTAAAACTAATATTATTATTTATTTTTATGATCACAAAAATTATATTTCTATTATAATTTTTAACACGAATTAACGAAATATCACAGTATCAAAATGAAATATTTATATAACTAAAATAAACAAAAAAAATTTACCCAATAACAAACAACAACAAAAATTGCTTGCACACAACAAAGAAGAAAAACAACAAAAAGAAGTAGAAGTAGAAGAAGAGCATTAGAAAGAAAAAAGAGTTCGAGAATTGCAAGACATTACATTCACGCACGTACTCTATATATAGAGAAGTTAATAAATAAATCATTACTCACGTTTACGAATTAAATAATTTTAAAATAAAAAAAATGAAATCGGCACTAACGATTTCAAGTTCCATAGGTTCAGAAATTATTTTTGTCCTACTTGAAATCGTAAGTCCCATTTTTTATCTTTTTTGTCTTATTCAGAAATTAGTAGTCTCATTTTCACAATTTTTTGTCCATTCTAAAATCGTTAATAACAATTTCTTGTTGTATTTATTCAACTCCCATATCAATGCATTACACTAAACTAACATAATATCTCCGTAATACACCTATGCTTTCATAATATCTAAAAAATTTAGCCTAACATGTTCTTAAACATTATTAGAGTATATAATTATATATATATTATAAAAGTAACGCAATGCACTTATTAAGTTATCATACTAAAGACTAATAATTATATATATTACACTAAAAGTAATTATATTTAAATTAAAGTAATACAATTTAAATAATATAAAATATTATTTTTTTCTTCCATAGTAATATTGTATTTATTTATTTTATAGTTTAATTTTAATATATTAATAATATAAAATATTTTACATATTTATCAATTATTTTTATTCTTTTATTATTCATGTAGTTAATATAAAAATTAATTATTTTTGCTGACATAGTATTAAATAACTAAATATAATGTAACAAAATTTTAATTTTATTATAACTATCTATATTTATTTAATTATTACCGGATCAAACAGTTTGATCAGTAATTCATCGGTTAAATTATTAATCCAGTAATCCAATAACTTAGCTAGATTGATTGTCAGTTCGATTTTAATAACTATGAATATAACCATATAATAATGTATATAAAAAAAATAAAAATATTCTAATATTTATAAAAATAATCACGACTTAAATATAATAATGCAAGAGTTACTATATTTAAGGAATAAAATAGAGTAATAGCGTCTATATTGATATTAATTTAATAGCTAATATATATATATATATATATATATATATATAAGAAAATAATTATCACGGCTATAACACTAAATATAATAATATATAAGGAAATAAAAATAGCTATTTAATTATAATAATGCAGAAATATACGTGAATTAAATATATTCTAACGTGTAACGAAATAATTATTGGAGTTGGAATGTAGTAACCCAATAACACACCATAAACAAGGTTGATGTTGTTGGATATTCTACCGTATGGCCCACAGATAAAAAGACAGTCCTAAATGCCTTGGCTAAATATAAAATGAAAAATTCTTCGCATACAAGCGATTAAGGCTTGTAAGCCTTACAAGTCCAATTAAAACTAACGCTCAAAACACGCTTCGAACCGTTCTTCTTCCTCTTCGTCTTCTTCTTCTTCTTCTTTTTCGTTTCTTGCCTTCTATTTCTCCTTCTTCTTCTTTTTCTTGCTGCACGTTCTTCTTCCTCTTCATCTTCTTCTTCTTCTTCTTCTTTTCTTTCGTTTCTTGCCTTCTCTTTCTCCTTCTTCTTCTTCTTGCTGCACATTTTTCTTCCTCGTCTTCCTCTTCTTCTTCTTCATTTACGTGCTTTTCTCTTTGTTTTTTTTTCTTCGTTATTCTCGATTTCCATTGTTTTTTGACATCAAGCTCTGAAATCGTTTTTGAAGAAGAAGAAGCAGCAGAAGATGAGGAGGAGAAAGAGAAAGAATTCTGAATTATGTATAGGTGTACTTCAACGAATTTTTGGTGTATTTTTTAAATTCTTTGGGTGTAGTTTTGTAATCCTTTGGGTGTATTTCTGTAATCTTTTAGGTGTATTTCTATAATCATTTGGGTGTATTTTTATAATCGTTTGGGTATATTTCTGAAACTCCATTATCTTCAAAACAATTTCAAAGTTTGATTTCAAAAACCATGAAAATTGAAAAAAAACGAAGAAGAAGAAGAAGAAGAGGAAGAGGAAGAGGAAGAGGAAGAGGAAGAGGAGTCGTTCATAATACATGGTGAGTGTAACGCTTTGAAAACAGGAAACGATTGAATAACGCATTAAAAGGCCCGTATGTGTAGCAACTTGTAAAACTTGTAAGTCAAAAAGACTTGTATGTGTAGCAGGTCTCAAATAAAATATATTAATTTAATAACTTCAATTAATTGCTATAATTAATATATATTAACTCATTATATTATTTTATAATAAGTAGCATTCTAATATTTAAAATGCTGATCCGTCACATTTTAGTGTTAATATGTATATCTCTATTTTTTTAAAATATTTTAAAAGAGTATATTTTTTGAAATTATATGAAAATTAATATTTGGAACATGAAATACAAACACTTTAATAAAAAAATCTATGAAGATGGTGGATACTATGATAAAGAGGAAGATTAACATCATGTATTTATAAAAAATAAAATGGGTCGGCGCAAAAGTTAGAGAATTGGATACCTCCTGATTTAAATTTTGGTATACAGAAAAAGTGAAAAATAGAAATTGGGTAGGTATTATTATGAATAAGTAGTGGAAAAAAGACGTAATAGATGTCAAGAGGATGGGTGATTTGATTATCGCTATCAAATTTGTGGTGGAAGGATGTACTTTTCATGTGATTAACGCCTATGCACCGCAAGTGGTCAATATCGAGGATGAAACTATTTTGAACGTTTCCTCAACTTTTGACTTTCTCATCGCAAATACATACTTTAAAAAGAGAGACGAACATCTTATACCTATAGGAGTGGCATGACAAGCTCTTAAATCGACTTCTTTTTGTTAAGGAGAGTTGACTGAAAATTTTTCATTAATTGTAAAATTATTTCAAGAGAGAGTTTAACAACACAACGTACGATGTTCGTCATGAATTTTTGCGTTAAACAAAAATTGAGAAAAAGACATCATACGAATAATTCAAGGATGAGGTGGTGGTAGATGAAAGGTGAGGAACAAATAAGCTTCCTAAGACGGGTACGAGAAGAGACAGAGTGGGAAGGGGATGGAAACGCGGAGGAGATGTGGAAGGAGATGGAGGAAGTTATTAGAAGAACAACAAAAGAAAGTTTTAAATAGATAAGGAGTCTTGGTGGTGGAATGTGAGTGTACAAGAAAAGATAAAAGGCAAAAAGAGAGTGCTTTAAAGAGTGGTCTTTATGCCGCAATGCAAAAAATTTGAAAAAATATAAGGCGGCTAAGAAAGAGACAAAAGTCATTATAAGTGAAGCAAAAACAAGAACATATGAGGGTTTTTACCAATTTTTAGGTATGAAAGAAGAAGAAGAAAAAATATATAATTGCAAAGTAACCAAGTAAGAATGAAAAAAAAGAAGAGAAATAAAAAGAAAAAAGCATAAACAACAAGGTGGAGAAAGGGCCTAGTGAAATGGAAATTGGGCTAGCTTTAAGTGGCCCATTTAACACTTTGCAACAGAAAAGGAATGGAGTAGAGCCCATACAAGGGATTCATAAGCAAAAGACTTCAATAATGCAGGAGGTGGATCACATGGATAGAAATGAACGAGTTGATGAGATCTCTCACAAGAACTGAGAAAGTACAGATGGGCCTGGGAGAAATGATGAAGCATTAGTATTCAAGAGGATTGATGTGCACCAAAATCCAGCCAAGAACAATTTTCAATTAGGTAATGAGAAAAGGGCAATCAGGAGAACAAAAAAGAGCGGGAAAGAGCAGGAATCGGATTTAGACAGAGGAGAAATTGGAGGCAATCAGGAAGGACACAAATATGACAACTTTGAGAAAATCCGGGCACTATGGAGCCAAGAAAAAATGCCAGAAAGAAATGAAAAGCAAATTCACACGATTGAAGATGGACGGAGTTACATTGTTGAACTTGCAGATGAAGAAAAGAAGGAAGAAAAGTACAGCAACCATGCAACGACAGTAACATATGAGTATGAGATTGATTTGGTTCAGAGGATTGTTCATAGCTTAAAACTTGAAGAGAAAAAGGGAGGAAGAGGCACATGTACAATTAGAGGACATTACTGAAGAAGCGAAATACTTGCCACAGTTTCGGGGAACAAGTAAGAAGAGCAAAATGGTCCAAATAATTTCATGGAAGGGGCAACGAATGCGAAAAGAGCATGGCAATGAAGAAGCAACAGAAGACACGAAGGCCAAGGAGGCGGGCCTAATCATGCCCCCAACTCACCATGAGCATCATAAGTTGGAACTGTCGCGGGTTAGCGGCTCCTGCGACAGTTTCGGAACTACATAGTCTATGTAAACAGATTAAGCCGACAATAATCTTTTTAATTGAAACAAGAGAAAAAGAGAAGACTGTAAGTAGAATTAAGAAGAGACTTCATTTTGAAAATGCCTTTTGTGTAGAACCCCGGGGTCTGTCCGGCAGTCTATGTTTGTTTTGGAATGCAATATATAAGGTAGATATTTATTTTTGGTGTGATAACTATATTAAAGCTCGAATTGTGGATAAAGAAGGAAATATGTGGTTATGCAATTTTGTATATGGTAATCCTAATTTTAAAAAAAGACAAGAGCAATGGAGGGAGATCACAGTCAGTTGCAGAAGTGAAGGTGAACCTCAGCTCTTCATAGGAGACTTTAATGATGTTTTGAGTCAAGAGGAGAAGGTGGGACTGCATCCGAAGCCGCAGAACTAGGTTAGAGACTTCAGAAATTTTGTAGATTCAAATGCTCTCATAGATTTGGAATTGAAAGGAGGAGGGTTCACATGGTTTAGCAATCCAAGAAATGGATTTGTGACAAGGGAAAGAATAGATAGGGCGTTGTGCAATTGGGAGTGGAGGATGATGTATCCACATGCCTGTCTTTCGTCAATGCCTGCTATTAGTTCGGATCATAGTCCTCTAATTTTAGATTTGAACCCTGTGCATAATGTTAGAAGGAGTTTTAAGTTCGAAGCTTTTTGGGCAGACCACGAAGATTGTGAGAATGTTGTGAGAAGGGGCTAGAGTAAACGAGAACCTAATGGCTACGAATGGGGGAGATTAACTAATAAAATCAAGAGTTGTAAGGATGAGTTAAGAAAATGGAGTAGAACTACGTTCAAACGGGCAGACAGAGAGATTCATTGTTTGAAGGAGGAACTTAAAAAATTACAAGCCTCTGATTTTTCAGAAGAAAAACAAGAGCAGATGCAGAATATAAAGGAGAAATTAGCTAATTTGTGGAGGCAAGAAGAGACGTATTGGGGACAGAGAGCAAGGGTTAAATGGCTGAGGCTAGGGGACAAAAACACCTCTTTCTTCCATGCAACCACCATTCAGAGAAGAGATAGAAATAGAATTCAAAAATTGAAGGATGCCTCAGGACAATGGTTGAATAGCAAAGAAGAAATAATGGAACACATTGTTAATCATTTCACGAATTTGTTCACTTCCACAAGAAGATAGAATTTTGATAGTACCATTAGAAAAATCCCTAAGAGGGTTACAGAGGAGATGAATAACGAGCTGCTGATGGAAGTTTCAGATGAAGAAGTTAAAAAGGCAGTATTCAGTATAGGAAGTCTCAAAGCACCTAGGCTTGATGGTTTAAATGGATTGTTTTATCATAAGTATTGGGAGGTCATTAGTAAGGAAGTGTGTGAAGCAGTGAGAAGTTTCTTCAAAAATGGATACATACCGGAGTGTATTGGGAAAATTACAATTGTATTAATACCCAAAACCAAGAACCCTAAAAGTCTTAACCAACTAAGACCCATTAGCTGTTGTAATTTTATTTACAAAATATTGGCAAGGGTCATAGTTTTAAGACTTAAGGGAATAATGAAAAAAATAATATCACTGATACAGAGTGCATTCGTGGGAGGGCGTCTCATTCAAGATAATTTAGTTATTGTGCAGGAAATATATCATAGCCTTAACAAAAAAGGTAGGAATGGATCTCATGATATGGTGGTTAAATTAGATATGAACAAAGCATATGATAGGATGGAGTGGGACTTCTTGGAACGGGTCATCACAGCTTTCGGGTTTCATGAACGGTGGGTAAGATTAGTGATGGAGTGTGTTAAAAGTGCCAATTACCAGTTCAAAATCAATGGGGACTTGTCAAGGAAAGTGAAACCACAAAGAGGATTACGACAGGGAGATCCGCTTTCGCTCTATCTTTTAATTCTTGCAACGGAAGTGTTTACTATATTAATGGAGGAAGTACAAAAAGAAGATAGAATTTCAGGCCTAAGAATTGCCCCAATAGTCCCAACAATTATGTATCTCTTATTTGCAGATGATTGCATTATTTTTTCTAAAGCAAAAGAAGAAGAGTCTTATCAGATAATAACAGTCCTTAATGAATATACAGAGGCCTCGGGGCAAAGAATAAATTTAGATAAATCTGGTATTACTTTTGGACATCAAGTCTCAATACAAACAAGAGTATGCATTGAAGAAATACTAAATATGTCATCGTGAGAATCCCCAGGAAAATATTTAGGACTACCTGCAATTTGGGAAAGATCTCAAAATCGGGCTTTGTCGTGGATAGAAGAAAGAATTTTAAACAATCTTGAAGGATGGAAAGAGAGGCTACTAAACCAAGCTGGCAAGTAAATTCTGATTAAAGCAGTTGTACAAGCCATACCAGCTTACGCTATGAATGTGATAAAATTTCCCAAGCAGTTTTGCAAGAGAATCAATTCAAGAGTAGCGCAATTTTGGTGGGCGACATCCGGAAAGGAGAGAGGTATTCATTGGAAGAATTGGAATATAATAACAAAGAGTAAGATCGAAGGGGAATTGGGCTTCAAGGACTTAGAAATGCAGAATATAGCGCATCTTGCAAAACAAGCATGGAGAGCTTTGAAGAATTCAGATGCAATTTGGGTAAAAATCCTACAAGCTTTTTATTACCCAAAGGGCAATTTTTGGGAGGCGCAGGTTGGGAAGAATTCTTCGTGGATATGGAAAATTATTCTGCATGGACGAGAATTGCTAAGGAGAAAAGAAAAGTGGAGTGTTGGAAATGGCTCAAAAATAAATATATGGAGGGATAATTGGATAGCTGAAGTAGGTAAGGTGCTGGAGAATGGTAGACAAGATGATCAGAAAGTTGAAGAGCTTATTGAAGTGAGAAGGTGTTGGAATGATAGCAAAATCAGAAGCATGTTTTCGCCAGAAATTTGTGATGCTATTATTAGAACCCCATTTAGTTTTGTGAATAAGGAGGATAATTTATACTGGCCTGCAAGAGAAGATGGTATATATACCATAAAGACATGTTATTTCACAGCAAAAAGAGAATTTCAATCTCGAGGTCATGGGAACCCATCCACAAGTGATGCTAGGAGGGAGTTGTGGAAAGAAATTTGGAAAATGGAAGTTCTCTCTAAAATCAAATCATTTTTGTGGAAGGTAGCCCATGATATCGTGCCGGTAAATTCAAATTTATACAAGAAGAAAATTGTTAGGAGTTCTATATGCCAAATTTGTACTAAAGAGGTGGAGACAATAGAGCATGCATTATTGCTATGTGAGTGGACAAGGGCTGCATGGTTCGGAGCTGATTGTCAGAGATAACAGAGGAAAGATTTTATTAGGTTTCACAGAATTAATTCAAGCAAACTCAGTCACAGTAGCAGAAGCTTTAGCAATCAGACAAGCTCTAATCATTGCAAATAATTTGCTCATGGAAAAAGTTCTCATTGAATCAGATAATTTAAAAATCATACAAGCAATTAAATCCAAGAGTCCAATTGGTGAAGCGTGGACAATTATTCAGGACATTCAATTGTTATTGGAACAATTACCTACTAGGGGGCATAACTTGAACTCCCAGAGAAAGAAATCTTCTTGCACATAAGGTGGCCAGAGAAGCAGAATTAGGGAACCTTCATTCAAATTGGAGCATGCAACCACCATTAGAAATCCTGCGTATTATGCACAATAAAAGCAAGCTATAGAGAAGTGAAGGCCCATTAATTGGATCACCAACCTGAGAAGCTCCAACCACCATATGAAAAGTTCCTTCTTCATTGACGAACTCACATACAGGGCGGCTGTACTGGCGGGGCAGCGACCGTGAAGTTTCGACCATTGCCTTTAGTCTTTCAAGCAGCGTTGCACAACAAGTTCCACATCTAGGAGAGTCTTCGTTCTCGATGAAGGAGAGATCCAGGGGGCGAATCTGCTCCGAAACCCAATGCCACAATGGCTCCAACAGGCGTCGAGACAACGAAACTGGAAACGACGGCGAGGCATGGAAGCGAAGCCACTATTTCACTAAAATCCAGATCCGAAGAACAACGATATTTGCAGTGTTGCATTGGAGGGGATGCATCTTCGACAGCCATGGGATAGTTTGAGTTAATTACATCTCTGTTAGGAACTTAGATTAGGAAACCGGGTTCTGGGTCAGGGTGGGTTGGGTGTTCGGGTTCGGGAAGGGGTCATGGACTAGCCCAAGACCTGTTGACCACGCGTATAACGCATGAACTATGTGTATAACGCATGATATTGGGCCATCTTTCAGAGTTTTGGATCATTCATTAGTCTTTTACTAATCTTTCAATTCTTCAAACACTTAATTGGATAACTCAAAACTTAACATAAGCCTATAAAATCAAGCATTAATTGTCAATTGTTGAGAAGATCATGAAAAACTTATTTTAAAGGAAAAATTTTATGAGAAGACTTAATTAATTAGATTAGATTTGATTTATTTTTTTTAAATTAGTTGAATTCTGAATTAGCTTCTAGGATTAGTATTTATAGGAAAAGAACACAAACGTGAGTCCTTCTTTTAGTTGTTTTCAATTCATTATTTTTTTTATTTTCAAATACACTATAAATCACTAATCTTTTCAGTTAACATTAGAAGCTCTGTTGATTCTAATAGATTAATATAATTTTTTTATTTTTGATTAATGCATTGACATTTTTATAAGAAAGATTTTTCATTCTTCGTCACAAGAATTTGAATATGTTAGAAAATAATTCTAATCTGACATGAATTCTTTTATCATCTTAAAAAAGTTGATTATTGGAATTAACTTTAAAAATTTCTTCTCATGGTTTTTTAAATGTTAAAATTGGAATTGATAAGTGACATCGAATCAATTAAATTTAATTCTTAAGAATCGTGTGGTTTTTAAATCAGTAAACATACCTCACCGCTTATTATAATCATTTAATCAAGGAGTTGACATTTTATTAAAAAAAGAGAAATTAAATTACCAAGAGATTGAGATTTGATTATTTATGATTTGCCATAAATGCATTTTGCATGATCAAAATAGAGAGTAAAAAGCATTATTCCTAAAATTTTAACATCTTTAAAACCTTAATTCTTTTAATCATATTAAGTTCTCAACCATTTATAACTTGTTTTTATTTGATTCACTATTTTTTATGCTATTTGTCTCTGAAACTTTAGTTTTTAATTATCTAACTAAAATAATCAATTTACTATTGCTTGCTTAATCCATTAATTCTCGTAGAAACGATAATTCACTTCTATAATATTATTTGATATGATTCGGTGTACTTACCGAATTATAATCTTGCCAAATTTCGCATCAATCCGGCCTGCTAAAGTAATGAGAACCATGATACATAGTTTTTGCGATGCCAATCACCCAAAAAAAAAAAAAAAATCCCAAAAATTATTTTGCGAAAATCAGATTATTACATAAATCCTTGAAGAAACAAGAAGAATATTTTTGAGAACGAAGCGTTGTCATTTACATATTTCATTTGTTTTTAGTTTATTCTCTCGTTATTTTTGTGTCTTACAACAAAATTTTGCTCATCAAACTAGACAACTCTTTAATTTACATTTTTAGACTAAATTATATTTTTGTAAGTTTGTGTCTAATTTTTAATTTTTGACGATTTATTTTTTTAAATATTAGATAAATTAATTTTTAATAAAATAAAAAAATTAAATTTGTTTATTTTTAGTTTAAATTTCATACCATTTATTTTTTTTATAAAAATAATTTTAAAAAAAATTATGACTAATTTTTTATATTAATTAAATATATATGTAATATATTGTTATTAAAAATTTAGAATTTTTTTAAAATTGATATTAATCAAATTGAAGGGTTTAATTTATTTGAAGAGTAAAAACAAATTATAAACCAAAGAGTATAATTCATTAATTTGTGTGTGGGTGTGTTTTTTTTAATTTTTGAAATAAAAATCAAAAGATTTAATTTTAATATAAAAGATTTTTTATTTTTAAAAAATACAAATTAAACGGTTCAATTTGTGATTTTTAAAAAAGAGTTAAACAATATAAACCAAACGGTGTAATTTATAAATACTATCGTACAAAAGAAAAAAAAATCAGTCCCTCCAATTTCTTTAGTTCCATATATAGCATTGCGAATCTCATCTTTTGTCTCATCCTTCTGTTATACACAATTACATGCAAATTACAAAAAATAATAAGTGGAAAATTATGTGATAATTGATCACTTTAAAGAAATTTTAAAAACTATATTATATTATTAGAAGACTTTAATTTTAATGCATGTGTAAAAGTATTTCTGAATCGGATCCGATCGACACATTTAATCGCATGGTAGATTTTATATATTTATTCGCATATATGCAAAAATAAATGAATAAATAAATAAATATTTTTTTATGTCTTATTTTAATTAATAATTATTATATATATTGTATTATTATATTTTTATTATTTAAAAAATATATTTAATATTATTTTAAGAGTAAATATGTTTAAAAAATAGAAAAAAATTTTGTTGATATTTTTAATAAAAATAAACATTTAAAAATATTTTTATATTTTGTGAATATATTTAATATTCGTTCCGTAAATGTATGTATCAGATTGAGATTTTGGTCATATTCGATTAGATTCGTATTCCCTCTTATATACCTATAAAATGTTTTACACAATTATTATGCAATTATATTTATTTTTTTATGATTATTCATAAAAAATAGTCATTTTTAACGTAGTTATCAGACCCGGCTCGATCCGGCCGGAAATCCAATCACCTGATCGGATCGAACCACTCGTTGAATCGGATGTGCATTGAATCCTGTCGATCCGGTTAAATCCGACTTGTTTTTATGGAACTCGGTGACCCGGTCGATTAATATAACCCGTTCCGGGTCAAGTTGATTATTTTTTCCTCCTTCAAACCTGAAATGGCGTCGTTTCAAAACCCTCATCTTCCTTTTTAATGAAACCCTAATGGCCAAAGCTGAGACTGAGTGGAACCCTCCAAACCCAGCCAACCTCGTCTCTGTGCTCTCTCCATGGTCAAACCGATTCAACCAGAAACCGACAATGCAATCGATCCGATCTTCTACCTATAACCGCTCGAGGAAAAACCGTTGAAAAATCATCGAACTGACTGAGAACCGGCCGGTTGCACCGGACCGGTAACCGGCCGGTTCGGATAAAACGAAGCCATTTTTTAATTTGTGAAAAAAAAGACATAAACGGATCCACTGGTGAACCAACCCCCCCCCCCCTCTTCCCGCAATCATTCGTTCATTTGTCACTACTCACTCCCTGTACTGGAGAACTCTGAAGCAAAGGAAAACCCTATCCCTTCATCGCCGCCGCCGTTCCCAGGTCCTCAGCGCCGCCGCTGCTTCCTCTTTCCCTTGTTGTTTTCATCTTCGCTGGCACGTCGTTTTCATCTTCCTCTTCCCCAGGTAGCTCGGCACGTCGTTTTCATCTTCGCTGGCTTCTCGGCACGGAACCCAGGTTAGTGGCCCTGCTTTCAATTCTTCGCCTCCGCTTCTTCCTTTTAATTTCTGAATGTTCGGTCTTCTTCGTTTGAAGTTCTGAAATTGTTGTTCAATTTTTGTTCCATTTTTCTTGTAATGTTTTGTAAATTGTAATTGTCTGCTGCTGATGGATCTGTCTTGTATTTACTGGTTGCTGATGGCTGTAATTTTTCTTTTCAAATTTACTGATGGCTCGATGGCTCTGTTAGTCTGTTGCTTTCAATTCTTTGCTCTGTTACTGATGGCTCGATGGTTCTGTTAGTTGCTGATGGCTCTTAATTTTTTGGTTCAATTTTAGTGATGGCTTTGTTTGTAGTTGCTGGTTTTTCTGGGTGAAGGTTTAGTGTTTTGGAATGTTTTATAATGTGCTAATGTTTGTAATTGCTGGCTGAAGGTTTAGTGTTTTGTGGTTATTGGTTAATGTTTTGGTTTAGTGTTCTCTCTTTTCCAGATTTCTCTTCTCCCTGTATTTCTGCATGTTGCTGAATTGGTAATCAATAAATTTGCCTTTTTGCTGTAAATCGGGACTTTACTAGGATTTGTTAAATTTGTTGCTGTAACATGAATTTGTTGCTTCCCAGTCACAGAATCAGAACAGAATGCTCAGTCAGTGCTTGATTGATTGGCTTTGCTCACTGATTGTATTTGATGATAAATTTTAAATTGATAACTTATAAATTTTAAATTTGCACTGCCCATGTTACTGATTCACTATTCTTTCAGTGCTTTTTGTTGTTGTTAATCATTGTGATGAGCTTTGTTAAAATTTGCACTGCCTATATTACTGAGTGTTCCTTCAGTGCTTTTTGTTGTTGTTAATCATTGTGGTGAACTTTATTAAAAATTTAAAATTTTCACTGCCTATGTTTAACATTTAAACTCTCAGCTTCTCAGCCCTGTTTGATTCTTCATCTCAGGCAATTGAATCGAATCAACCAGGTCTTCCTTTTCTTTTTCTTTTAGTTGATTCTTAATTTTTCTAATATATGTAGCTTTCTGAATCAAGTGGATCAGATTATGTAGTTTTCTTGATTTGGGATATTTTCGGAGACGCATTAGAAGAGCTATTTTATTATTATGTTTGCTATAATAATATTCACATGTTCTGTATGCTTGTGATTGTTTCGGTGTTTACATTTTCTTTCCAAGTCACTTGCTGTGGTTGTTCTTTGAGTTAAGGCTTTGTATGTGTGTGTGAGAATATGTGATAATGTTGAATGCTGTTGCATCTAATAGGAGTTCTTGGAGTACCTTCATCTTTGGTCCTTTATAATTTATTTATTATTTTATTCTAAAATGATTTTTTCGGTTGAACCACCGGTTGGACCAATAAACCAGTGAACCAGTGACTAAAACAGTTTGATGACCGGTCCGGTTTTCAGAACCTTGGCTCTCTCCCTCACTCACTGGCTCACAGCCTCACCCTCACACTCGTCACTCTCTTGTCTCTTCCCTCACCTCGACGGTTGTCACTCTCAGTCTCTCACAACCTCACTTCGTCGCTCTCTCAGTCTCTCACCTCGTCCCCTCACCTCGGTGGTCGTCGCGGTCCCGTGCCCCTGCATTCGGTTTGTCAGAGGCAGAAGCAGACGGAACCAGTCAAGCAGCAGCTGTTCCCTCGAGTGTTGGTCGTCGTCATCTTGTGTCGCGCCAGTCGCGATGTCAGAATCCGTCAATCAGGTGAGCTCCCTTCAAGTTCAAGTTTTTTGCTCCGTTCTTTCACTAGAATTGTTGTTGAATCTGGTAGTTGTTGCTGTTGTATTTGGATTTAGAGTTGTTGAACTAGAGAGAATTTGAGTTAGAAACTTAGAATTGTTATTGAGTCTGGTTAATGTTGCTGTTGTATTTTGGATTTAGAGTTGTTGAACTTGAGGAAATTTGAGTTTGAACTTGATAAAATTTGAGTTAGGATTTAGGAACTTAGAATTGTTATTGAATCTGGTTAATGTTGCTGTTGTATTTGGTTTTAGAGTTGTTGAACTTGAGAAAATTTGAGTTAGGAACTTATAAGTGTTATTGAATGTGGTTAATGTTGCTGTTGTATTTGGTTTTAGAGTTGTTGAACCGGAGAGAATTTGAGTTAGAAACTTAGAATTGTTATTGAGTCTAGTTAATGTTGCTGTTGTATTTTGGTTTTAGAGTTGTTGAACTTGAGGAAATTTGAGTTTGAACTTGAGAAAATTTGAGTTAGGATTTAGGAACATAGAATTGTTATTGAATCTGGTTAATGTTGCTGTTGTATTTGGTTTTAGAGTTGTTGAACTTGAGAAAATTTGAGTTAGGAACTTAGAAGTGTTATTGAATGTGGTTAATGTTGCTGTTGTATTTGGTTTTAGAGTTGATGAACTTGAGAAAATTTGAGTTAGAATTGTTATTGAATTTGGTTAATATTTAGAGTTTAGAGTTGTTGTTGAACCTGAGATAATCTTTTTGTTGCTGGATAAGTGGATAACAGAGTTGAATACTTTGCTGGATAACCTGAGATAATCTTTTTATTGCTGGATAAGTATAGTGTTGAATACTTTGCTGGATAACCTGAGAAAATTTTTTTGTTGCTGGATAATGTTTGAGACTTTGAGTTGAATACTTGCTGGATGATTTTTTTTGTTGCTGGATAATGTTTGAGTTGAATACTTGAATTTTGTTGCTGGATAACGTTTGAATTGAATACTTTGGTGGTTGTTGCTGGGTTGTTGAAAAACTCACTTAGGTAAATTTTTGGTTGCTGAAAATCTTGTATTTTTTTGCTAGAATTTTAAAAATATTTTCATCTGAAACACCATGAGAAACGCCACCATCATCAACTCCTGATCTTACCACTAAAAGAGTTTACAATAATAGAGGGAAGACTGATCTTGTTTGGGGTCACTCCTTGGACTTGATTTATCGATTGTGTACTAGAGACTATTTTATTATCTTTTTTTAGATCTTTAGTTATGTTTAAAAATTGATATTAGATTATTAACGTTTGCAAAGACTTGCATTTTAAGTTTTAATATATTATTTTAATTTTATTTATATAATTTTATATTTTTTAATTATGACCGGATTAACCGGGTGAATTAGTGACCCATCGGTTGAACCAATGACCCGCTGACCCAGTCATATGACTGGGTTGATCACCGGTTTGGTTCTGATAACTATGGTTTTTAATAAGGTGACATAATTAAATGCACGTGTAAAAGTAAGACAAAGATGAAGGACATATCTAAAAATTTTAATTTATCTAATCTTTCCTCCCCTCCTCCTCCCCTTGTTCCTGACCAGTCGCAATCTGCTCCCCCTCGACGGCAACGCTCTCTTCTCTCATTGTCCCTTGCTCGTCGCTAGCAGTCTTCTGCTCCGTCGCCTCTGTTCGCGTAGCTTCGTTGCTTCTGTTCGCGTCGCTTCGTTGCCCACTTTGTTGCATCTTCTTCCACCGCTGCTGCATACGTCTGCCGTTGCTGGTGTCAACTCTGCAGCTCTGCTTCACCGTCTCTCTGTCTTACTACTGGCCTCTGCTTCATCGCATCGTGCCTCTTGCTTAATTGCCTCTTCTCTGGTTCTTGCGTCTCCTCTGCTTCGCCTTCTCTCACTTCTATGTGCTTCACTGCTCCTATATCTCTGCTAAGCATTTAGGGTTTTTGCACATTTTAATTTGATTTTAATGCTATTCGTTTATTCGAAATTTATTATTTGTTATCCTGATTATTTGAATATGATAATTAGGGTCAAAAGGAATGTTGGCTGCGGGAGTGGAAGCTCAGATTGGGTGCGTGGTCCTAACATGATGCGAGGTATACGCCATTCAATCTCTTGTCTTATTCAATTTTCTAGCTTAACTTTCTTATTTGTTCTAGCTATGTTATTAGTTATTGATATTTGATTATTAGTCTCGTCTGTCGCTGCTACTTTCTTTCGGTGAGTTCAACTGTTCAAGAAATTTAATTTCCTGTTCATGTTGCTCATTTCTCATCTTCATGTCAAATTTATTGTGTTAGTTATTCTTGTTGCTGCTGTTAATTTTCTGCCTCCAGAGATCTTCTTCAGTGATTTTGTAGATGAATGAATGAGTAGAGGCAAGTGTGCGTATCCCCAAAGACATCATTCCTGTATATGTTTCTTGTTTTGACTGTCGGAGTAGTAATACTCTTGTGTGCTTCAATTTCATTTATGTCTCACTTGCCAATAAAAACATTATTGCTCATTTTATTTTAATCTATTTACCAATTTGAACAAAACAATCAACAATTACTAACATATATTCTGCATCATATCTGCATAGCGACATGGTAGAAATAATGAAAGTGTGAGGCACGCTGTCTAAGTCCTTTGGAAGTTCTTTTATTTTTTATCTTTTGGAAAAAATGAAAATGGATCTGTAATTTTACCTCATAGATTGTCACAAACTGAATTTATATATGTCTTTGTCTTTATTTATTTATTTATTTATGCATATAATTATAGGTGTTTTTTGTCTAAAACTGTATTGTTTATACTTGTGGTTTACAGGGTTAGCTTCACAGTTTGATTTTGTTTATGGAGATGAAGCAACATCTGTCAAATTCCAGGCTGCCACTGAGAATTCTGCATTGAGTGGTATATATGCTACCACCACTGCACTTAGCTCCACATCCTTCCTTATATAGTTAATTATATTTATTGATATCAACAACTCTGATTCTTAAGTGTAATGATTCTTAACATTTATATTTCTTTTATTGCTTGTCAATTTTTTTTTACTGTAAAAAATATTTAAACTTATAGTATTCAATTAAATAAAGCTAATTTTCTTATTATATTGAATAATACGGGCTCCCAACAACCTCTTCCCTAGGTGTGTTTATTTTTTACACCCTCTTGTTTCGTAGATTATATTTCTTATTTTTGTTTCTCCCTTAATGTGGTAAGATTGATTATAGTTTCTTTGTTGTATCTCTGTAGCCATTGCTGAATGGATGCACGAAAACTTCTATCCCTTTTGAAAGCCAGTGTGACTTCCAAGTCACTTAAGCAAGGGAAACTCATCCATCAGAAGGTTGTGACTTTGGGGTTGCAAAGTGATGTTTCCTTTTGCAGGAACCTGATTAGCCTGTATGTTTCTTGTCATTTATATGATTTTGCAAAGCATGCTTTTGATACCATTGAAAATCCAAGTGAGATTTCTTTGTGGAATGGCCTAATGGCTGGTTACTCTAAGAATTACATGTATGTGGAAGCTCTAGAGCTTTTTGAGAAGTTCTTGCATTACCCTTACCTTAAACCTGATAGTTATACTTACCCGAGTGTTCTCAAGGCTTGTGGCGGGTTGAGAAGAGTCATCTTAGGGAAAATGATTCATACCTGTTTGGTAAAAGCTGGTTTAATGACAGACATTGTAGTTGGAAGCTCTCTTGTAGGTATGTATGCTAAATGCAATGCACTTGAGTATGCTATAAAGATTTTTGAGGAAATGCCTGAAAAGGATGTGGCAAGCTGGAATACAGTGATTTCTTGTTATTACCAAAATGGAAAATTCGAAGTGGCCCTACGTTATTTTAGCATAATGAGAGGATCTGGTTTTGAGCCTGATTCAGTTACAATCACAACAGCTATTTCCTCATGTGCTAGACTTTTGGATTTGAAGAGGGGAAGGGAAATTCACAAGGAGTTAATTAATAGTGGATTTCAGCTAGATAGTTTCATTAGTTCTGCTCTTGTTGACATGTATGGAAAATGCGGTGACCTAGAAAATGCCATAGAGGTTTTTGAGCAAATGCCCAAAAGGACCGTGGTTGCTTGGAATTCCCTGATTGCAGGATATGGTTTGAAAGGTGACATCATTTCATGTATTCAACATTTTAGGAGGATGTACAATGAGGGAATCAAGCCAACTTTGACTACTTTAAGTAGCATAGTAATGGTTTGTTCACGATCAGCTCGATTACTAGAGGGGAAATTCGTGCATGGATATATAATACGAAACAACATACAACCTGATATTTTTATTAATACCTCCCTAATAGATTTATACTTCAAATGTGGAAAGGTTGGGTCAGCTGAAGCCATCTTTAAGTTAATACCGAAGACAAATGCCGTTTCTTGGAACGTCATGATTTCTGGATATATGACGGCAGGGAAATTTTTTGAAGCCTATGATGTGTTTAGTGACATGAGGCAAGCTCATGTAGAAGCAGATGCTATTACTTTTACTAGTGTTTTAGCTGCTTGTTCACAACTAGCAGCTCTAGAAAAGGGTAAAGAGGTTCACAAATTGATTATTGAGAGAAACTTAGAAGACAATGAAGTAGTTATGGGGGCTCTTCTTGATATGTATGCAAAGTGTGGTGCTGTTGATGAAGCATTTGGTATTTTTAGAATTTTACCGGAGAGAGATTTGGTGTCTTGGACTTCGATGATTACAGCTTATGGGTCCCATGGTCGGGCCCATGAAGCTTTAAAACTCTTTGCTGACATGCTTCAGTGGAATGTGAAACCTGACAGAGTTACTTTTCTTGCCATATTATCTGCTTGTAGCCATGCAGGGTTGGTGGATGAAGGATGCTATTATTTCAACGAAATGATCAATGTTTATGGCATTATGCCAAGAGTTGAGCATTATTCATGCTTAATTGATCTTCTTGGACGTGCTGGAAGATTAAATGAAGCCTATGAGATTCTGCAAAGAAATCCTTCAATCACGGATGATGTTGGGTTGTTAAGCACATTATTTTCTGCATGTCGTTTGCACAGAAATCTTGATTTGGGGGTTAAAATTGCAAGAATGCTAATTGACAAGAATCCTGATGATCCATCAACCTATATTATCCTGTCAAATATGTATGCATCTGTTCAAGAGTGGGATGAAATGCGGATGGTGAGATCAAAAATGAAAAAGCTTGGACTGAAGAAGAATCCAGGATGCAGTTGGACGGAGATTAACCAAAAGATTCAACCCTTCTTTTCGGAAGACAATTCCCAATGGCATTTGGAATCAATTAAAAAATGTCTTTTGTATCTTACTAGTCACATGGAAGACGAGTCTATATCATTTATCCATTTTGATACTGAAACTCCGATATATTACTAGCCTTCAAAGGAAAAGAGCGTAGGCTTAGCAGATAGACATCACAATGATCCTTAAACTTAGTTGCAAGTAAAATTTTTCTGTGAGCAAAATGTAAGGTAGCTTTTACTATGCTTGATTTTATTTTTAACGCAGGGCTGCCAAGTAGGAGATTCTTTATAGTCTTATTAGTAGTCTTCTCTCACTTGATATTGTTGTATCTTTTAATTATATATATATATATATATATATATATATATATATATATATATATATATATATATATATATATATATGGTGAATTCTATCAATTCCTTTGTAAAGTAATATGTAATTTATTTTGTTTGATGTGTTACTTTTTAATTGGTTATTAGGTTAATAATGTTTAGACTATTTTATAATTAAATTAGTTTTTAAAATGGTTAATTATGTAATTTTTTAAAATATTAAAATTTTTTTTTTCAAATCATTTTTAAAAGATGTATCCTAACCCTCTGTAATGGCTTTCGGCCTTTCGATCCCCCATTCTTTCATCTTCGTCGCGCCTCCTAAGCAGCACCGCCTCGTTGATTGTAATCAAATTATAAGCCAATTGAGTAACAAAAAAAAAACTTATAGGGAGTTTCAAGAATGCCTCGTTGATTGTAATCAAATTATAAGCCAATTGAGTAACAAAAAAAAAAAAACTTATAGGGAGTTTCAAGAATGTAGAGAAGAGAGAAAACTAACCTATCCAAGCAAGGCGAAGCAAATTTTGGCCAGGGGTGACAGCGCGGACGAGGACGCGATGACGAGAGACGCACCAGAGCAAAGAGACTCAACGACGCAGAGCAGGGGAGCCAACGAGGAAGAAAAATTTAGGATTAGGGTTACCATTAATATGATTTGAAAAATTAAAAAAATCAGTTTCTAATCTTTTAATAAATTATATATTTATTTTTTTAAATTTAATTACAATATAATCTAACTATGGTTAAGATAGTAACTCAAATTAAAAGCAAATATTCAATTAAGATGTAACACATTATAAAAAATAATTTACATATTATTTTAGAAAGTGTTAGGTAGAATTCACCTATATATATTTATTTTACTTTTATAAAGAACTCTTGTAAATAAAGTATATTAATATTGACATGACTGTATTTATGTATAGGTATTGTATGATTTATTTTTAATATGATTGTACATAATTTAATTTTAACCATATAATCATTTTTAAATGAGGAAAAGAAAAATTTATACCAACAGTAATATTATGATTTAAGCATAGTATTCTGTTTTTTTTTTTTTAAGTATTAAAACGAAATTAAGAGTCCTACCATAGTATTCGGTTATTAAGGGTGTTACATAGTATATTTGGTGCAGCTGACTAGGGCCCAAAGTTCATGTGCACGTGATTCAGTAAGTGAGAAAAATGAATTCACTACTTTATACGCTAGAAGTGGTGTGTATGTAGATATCGTGTGTATGCCTGAGTTGGTACTTGGTGCACATACGTGATAGGCGCGTATGAATGATGTTGTGTATATATACTTCTGCACTTCAGATCGGCTTTGAATTCCTTTGTATATTCTGCTCTACGGGTGTTTAAGATTCTGACTCAAAACTTAGTCTGAATTCGAGTCATATTTTCTCGAATTTGAATTTATCATTTTTACTTGATGTTATTTTTAGGTAAGATTCCGATCATGCTTTAGGTTACTTAACCCAGCTCGAAGCTGTATTCTATAATTAAAATATATCTTAAAGTATAATTTGTAAGGAATATTATACTTTTATATTTTAATTAAAATTTTTTATACTAAATAGTATTATTTTTATTTTAAGATAATTTATTTTATTATAAATATGATATAATATATGTTAAATTTAATTTTTAAAAGTAATTTTGTATTAATTTATTATATAAAATTTATAAATCTTTATATACTAATATTATATCAGGTCGACCTAGTTTAATCCTATTTATTTTAAGTCAAGTTAGCCAGTCAGAATTGGATCAAAATATACCGGTAAACTATTAGATTAGATTCAGATTTAATTATTAAATTTGGTCTGATTCGACTTATGTACGCTCTTATTCTCTTTTTTTTTTTTTTTTCTTTGTCCATGTCTTTTCCATTTCTTTAGGCCAATAATGCATATAACTTAACTCTAAAATACTCAAAGAAAATATATCACGACATCAAGTAGAATAAAAGATGAGATAAAGTTAGTGATTTATAATCCTAAAATTCTTAGTTTCAAACATCAAATTCAATTAAAAAAATACTCGCAAACACATGAAAATTAAACTAATTAAGATATATAGCAACAATTTTGTGTCAATACTCCGTCATAATTTTCATATATATTGTGAAACAGTAAAATTTAGTTGCAATAATTATAATTATCATTATAATATATAATAAAAATAAAAATATATATTTTTCACAAGAAAATAGACTAAGGTCCAGTTTGAGTAAACAGTTTAATTAAATTTTTTTTAAAAAAATAGCTTAAACAATAAATGATTATATTAAAAGTAACTTATAAATAAGTTATTTTGTATTTGAATTTTTAATTCTAAAAGTGTTTATTTTAAAAAAAATGTGATAAAAAGTTTTTTATTATGAGAGAAGTTTTTTTTTTAACTTCTCTATAAGCTTATAAATAACTTTTTAAAAAGCTACAATTTAATTTTAAAAATTACACCAGACATTAATACTACTATTTTTTATAAGTCAAAAATTTAAAAAAATTGCTTTTAAAACTTTTCAAATAGACCATAAATAAAGAATAGTGACATTAATATTTTGCTACTAAATGTTTGCGACTAAAACTAATTTTTTTGTACTATGCATAACGGTAGGTGTTGGAAGTGTAGCTCAGGAGTGGCAGCAACAGCAATAGCTCCTCTGGGTACTGTCGCACCATTCCTCTTCTTCTTTTCTTTATGTCTTTTTCTGATCTCCTTTTGCTTCTTCCCTTCTTTCTTCTTCTCCTACATAGGGTTTCACACGGATCGGAGTAGATCGGATATAGTCTAAAATTCTATTTAATTCGTACTGCACTCATCGAATCGGATACGATATCTATAATTTTTCAGACCAAATTCGATCCGATCTGATCCGCAACTATGCGGATCGGATTGGATCAGATATCGGGGATATCCGCATAATTCAAAAAAAATGTTTCAAATTTCATTTGGCTATTTTTACAAAAAAATTTATTTTCACCTGTTTAAGCATATTTAATTCTAAAATATTATCAATAAAAGTTTTTTTGAATAAAAAAAATAATAACACAAGATTTAAGTTTAATTATTCTAAGTCGAAGTAAAACATAAAAAATAAAAAATAAGATATCATAACTCACATTAGGATTTATTTTCTTAAACTATGCTATTTATATGTGATGTGCAGATATACGGATTTGCGGATCGAATCCGTAGATATCACTGCCAAATCCGCAATCCGATCCTACCATAATACGGATCGAATCGAATCCGATCCGATCCGATGACTCTGCGGATAGGATAATATCCGCAAAATATGGATCGGATACGGATAATTACCGCAAATATGCGAATATTATCCGATCCATGTGCAACCCTACTCCCACATATCTACCTGGAACCAACTCTTCTATGATCTCTCTTCTTTTTTTCCGTTTCTTGAACCTTAATGATCTCTATCTCTTTCTTTTCTTTGTTTTTTCATTCTTTAATTAGTGAAAGAGGCTAGGATAGGTATTTTGGAAATTGGTTTGTGTTTAATTTATATTTTCTCATCAACTAAATTCAAATAACAAATTAAAGATAATATTAGTTAAACTCAATTTGTAATAAATTGAACTTAAATTAATTTTCACTAACAAAAATGGAATATAATTATCCCTACCTACCTTAATAAAATAAATCCCAAATAAATTAAAAATAGGTTTATTAAAAGTTGAAATGCTATCGTTTGGGACTTGAGTTCTTTAATTTTGATTACCAGGAATTTCGTAAGATATGAGAAGAGCTAGAATCATTTAGAGGATGGAATGAAATTGCTTTTCGTCACTTAATATAAAAATTTGGTAACAGAAAAAAATTGGTGTTTAATAATATGGACTATGAAATACGGTCTTTCCTGTTACTTCAAAATGATGAAAAATTTAGTTTCAAAAGCAACAATATAAAAAACTGTGGTTTAAAAGTATTTTAGAAGATGATATTTGAAGCATTGCTATAGCCAATCAATAGTATCTCTGGATGACAAATGTGTCTATAAAAAAAATAATGTTCACAAAATAATAAAAAGTCGTTTAAATAATTAATCTAGTATTATCTTATTTGCATTTTTTATTATCACTTATTTTATTTTACATTCATTCATTATCGTTAAGTAAGTAATATTATATATACAACAACAACAACAAAGCCTTGTCCCACTAAATGAGGTCGGCTACATGAATTAAACGACGCCATTATACTCTGTCATGTATCATGTCTACAGAGAGACCGTTTACATGTAGATCTCGTTTGACCACCTCATGGATGGTCTTCTTAGGTCTTCCTCTATCTTTCGCCCTTTGTCCATCTTCTATCTCATCCACCCTACTGGATGTTTTATCGGTCTTCTTCTCACATGTCCAAACCACTTGAGACGCGATTCAACTATCTTTTCCACAATGGGGGCTACTCCAACTCTCTCCCTTATATCTTCATTCCTTATTTTATCCAATCGCGTATGACTACACATCCATCTCAATATCTTCATCTCTGCCACACTCAGCTTATGTTCGTGCTCCCTTTTAGTCGCCCAACACTCTGTACCATACAGCATAGCCGGTCTTATAGCGGTGCGATAGAATTTACCTTTAAGTTTTAAAGGCACTTTTTTGTCGCATATAAAACCAGATGCACTTCGCCATTTTGACCAACCTGCTTGGATCCTATGATTTACATCCTATTCAATCTCTCCATTATCATGTATGATACACCTAAGATACTTAAAACTTTTAATTTTTTCTAGGATGTTTTCTCCAATCTTCACCTTTGTATTGGGGTTTTTCCTTCTCAGACTGAACTTACATTCCATATATTCCGTCTTGCTACGGCTTATGCGCAGACCATTCACTTCTAAAGCTTCTCTCTATAACTCCAATTTCTTATTTAGGTCTTCTCTTGACTCTCCCATAAGGACGATATCATCGGCAAAAAGCATGCACTATGGCACAGGCTCTTGGATGTGCTCTGTGAGTACTTCCAAGACTAATGTGAAAAGGTATAGACTTAAGGATGATCCCTGGTGTAATCCTATACCAATAGAAAATTCCTCCGTCACACCACTATGAGTTTTCACACTAGTTGTGGCCCCATCATACATGTCTTTAATTGCCCGAATATATGCGATCCTTACTCTCCTCTTTTCTAAAACCTTCCATAAAACCTTCCATATATACGAAGTGTATAATTATAAATATAATTTAATTTTAATGCATGTCAGTGTAAAGTAGTTTTACACGTGCATTCAATTACATAACGCCACATCAATAAATATAACTACCTTTTACATTAACTACGTGAATGACTATCCGAAATAATGAATGTGATTGTACGATTGTGTAAATCAATGCATTAAAATTAAACTCTTACAAATATTAGGTACATAAATTTATAAATACTAAGTTAAATAAAATAATTCTAAGTTATTGTCTTGCTAGTATTACCAATTGATTTAAGTAATGTAACATGTAGTAATTCTATAGAGTCCAAATAAGGTCTTGAGATGACAAGCATCTAGTTATGGATGATGTATAAGTAGTAGAATGTTGGACCTATTTTTAGGTCTTGGAGACTTGTTGTTGCACGACTAAAATAGATGCACGGCTACCGAAATCTGGTGATGCAAGAAAATCACCGATGACACCTAACTCTAGAAATTCACTCCAACTTGTAAGTCCCTCTAATTGAGGCAACTCAAGCTCGTGTCTTCTACCAACTATGAACAAGTCATGCTCATTCACTATGTCACGCAAGAAACATGCTGTCTTGGATCCTTCCTCTACTGTAACATCCGTACAGCACACGTTTCCAATGGCATTGCACGTGACCATAAAATCTTCCAAGTCGTCGTTACAGTGCGGCGTATAGTGTTTGTGGACAAGTCTGTACACAACTAAGCGCACCCTCGGGTTCTTGATTGCTCGTCTTGCTATGCACAAGGCTTCTCCATCATCTGTTCCACCCAAATAAATAACCGCCAATCGAGTATGTGACTCTTTTATGGAGTGTTGACCTCTACTGACTAGGATTCCAACTGTGCATGGAGCAATGTCTAGGACCTTTTTATTTAAGGCCCTCATGTTCTTGTCATCGCATTCGATTGCGCCATCAATGGACCATCTTTGATGAAACGGAAGGATCACCATGGATGCCACTTTGTCCAATGCGAGGTTGCAAACGTCTTCATGCATGAGGGTTGGTAGGGATATTGAAGTATAAGTGTTGACTATGACGGCACCTGCATTGTCATGCTCGTAAACATCGAAAGCGATGATGACGTCATCTGAGTATGCCTTGTGGCTTGATTTAACCCTTTGGTGACGGTGGGAGACAAAGACGGGTAAGGAGCGACCAACGAGCTCTATTAGATGCAAGACATCAACCGTCATTGGGTTTTCCAGTGATGGAAAAAAGAGGTCAATGACGTTGGTTATGGGGACTATGTGGCTCTTTTTGTGAATGCAGGTGAGTACTCTCAATTCAGAATCGGGTTTCATGTCCATCAGGTTTCTTTTTTGGTAGCCAGCATATTTTCTTGAAGGATCATACAGAGACTTTACAGACCATTGAACAATGCTTGCTGTCACCATTATGCTTATCATCATTGTTCCATATGTGTGCCCACCAATCATCTGTGTGTATAAATATATATTTAAGAGAAAGTTTAAGAGGTATCACTTTTATTAAAATTTGACCAATCTTATACTATTAAAAACATTAATGATGGTTACAAATTACAAAATTTATTGGCCTCCTAGTATTTTTTAATAAATTAATAATAGTAAAAAGAGAAAGTACAGGGAACCAATGGAATATTTGTACAATGTGTACAATAAAGGTTTAAGGAATATTAAAAATATAACTATTATTGTTATCTTTTTCCATCAAGGTTAAGAGATAGATGCTTAGTAAATCCCAAAATCAGCTTAAGTTTTTAGGATGAGTGGTTTTATGACATGAAATATTTATTATTTTTAGTACCCAGATAGCTATTCCGGATATTATGGATGATATTCATTTTCTAACTCATATAGCCCATTGTACATATTATACAAATATTCCATTAGCTCCCTAACAGGATTCAAAGTAAAATATATTCATCAAGCTTTTTTCCACTTCACATTTTGCTTAGATTAATTAATTTGACATTTTTCTAAATTTCTATTAGTAATTAATATTGTTTGCCTAAAAAATAAATCGGTAAACTATTAGTAAACATTTTATGAAAGAAAAGTTTAATAAGGAAGAAGAAAAGATATGATTACCTTATTATCAAACTGGGAGCTGGACAATCCAACTTCCATTTCTCCTTTGCTATTCAAAATAAGGGCAAGAGACAAAGCATCGCTCACTGGAAGTTTGCACCACAAGGCAGGTAAAAAGATTGCGAGTGTTTTCACAACGTGGGTTAGTAGTGCCACAAGAGATGTAGCTATAACCACATTTGGTCGGTGATTAAATGAAAAATTAGCCTTCATAGTGCACGTGGCCACAAAGATTGGCAGAAAGAACCAGTTGCCAAAAAATCGAAGCTTCTTGACCAATGTTGATCCTAAAGGAGGCCCTTCGGGCACAGCTAAGCCTAATATGAAAGCTCCAAGTAGAAAATCTTGATTTATATTGATCGAAATCCATCCCAAACCAAACACCATTAAGATGATGAGGTAAACAACACCATTGCTCACTGGCCTTCCTTCTGGCGTGTTTTTTATGACCCAAAACATTATTGGTCGAAAAACCAACGGAATAAGGGTAACAAAGGCGATCAAATAGAACGAGTTTAACATTTTAGCCTTTGTCCCATTTGCCATTGCAGCCTTGATGACGCATGCCATCGTGGTGCTTAGTATGTCACTTGACAATGCTGTGGACAATGCCAATCTTCCGAGTTCCGAGTTTTGCATTTGGAGACCGTTGAGGGTTTTGTAAATGACTGCAAATGAAACCAGATTGTGCAATGCGGATGAAACCATGAGATCTGTTCTCATTGAATTAAGATCTGGTTTTTTAGTGAGGATGTATTGTAGAAGTGGGTAACCAATCATTGTTGGTAGTACTAATCCAATTGTGGCCAGTGTCCATGCCTTTTTCCCTGTCCTTGTTATCATGGAGAAATCCATTTCAACTCCGTTTATGAAGATGAAAAGAACAAAACCAATTGATGATATTGTAGAAATAACGTCGTGACTTCCAAATGGAAACAACTTCGCCATCAAATCACGTGTTGGCTCTTCTTGAATTGAAATTCCTATAATAATGCCAGCCTGCATATGGAATGTATATTATTATGTACATACATCAGACTTAACGAATAGTAACCATTATGACTTGTGTTTTACAATTTTAATGTATCAGATATGCATGGCTAAATCGCCAATTATGATTTATAATGAATTGTAGAAAATTGGGATACATTATATTTTTATAAGTACACAATAAAAATCAATCTAAACAATTTAAATTTATCTTATTTAACATTTATTATTAAAGAGTGTTAGTAGGTTTGTGATTTGTAATAATTAATTAGTTATTATTAGTGTTTTTAATGGTGTGAGATTACATCTAATGATGTTAGATTACTCATTTTTCTTTTGTTAGCTAAGTGCTAGTCAAATTTTAATAAAAGTGCTGGCCCCAAAACTTTCTCTTCATTATTTAGTTAAATAAAATAAATTTAAGCTGTTAGGGCTAATTTTTTATTGTCTCTCGAGTATTACTATTTTTATAATTTGATATCAACTATTCCAAGTGTACACTAAAATCAGTCACTAAAATTAATTAAAGTATAAAAATACATATTGAAAATTATCACTTAAATAAGGATCAAGTTACGTGTACGTTAAAATTAGCCACTAAAGTTAGCCACCAGTATAAAATATATGTTGAAATACAAATATACATTAAAATAAATTAAATTATACATATATTTATATATAAATACATTAGTGACTGATTTTGGTATATAAATAACATTTTTACTTAAATAATATATATATTTATATACAAATACATAATTGATGATTTTAGTAATTGATTTTGATATATAAATAATATTTTTAATTCGATGTTATGTTTCTTATATCAATACTCGTATTGGTTGAGGTATATAGATGCATGGAGCATGTGTTAGTTTGAGATAAATATATAGGTGAATTCTAATATGTGTATGGTAACTATAATGGTTAAAAAATATTGTTAAAATTAATGTTATATATTTTTTTAACTTTAAAAATAATTATTTTAAAGATTTCTTTAATTTTAACAATACTTTTTAAAAAATTATAGTCACTGTAACCATCAAAACATAGTCATATCAGAATAACCCAAATATATGTTAGCTAGCTAGATGTATATAGTCTCACTTTTTAAGCGCGTATAAAAATAAATAAATAAAAAAAAATGTAAGTTCAGTTGTTTATGCCGTAGATCGATGGAGGTACATACCATGATTTGGGAAACAAGAAAAGGGAGTCGCAATCGCTTGAAAAAAAAGTGGCAGATTTGTGTCACGACAAAAATTATAAGGACTTGCAACTCAAACAATGGCAGAAAGGATTTCATCGGTTTCCTGCCATTTTTTTGGCCACCCCAAATGCCATCTGAAACAATCCTGGGTGGAGCTTTGAAGCAAACTCGGTAGGTGTTATTATCCAGTTGCTTAACATTGTCGAACAAATTCTCCTTTGCAAACTCTGCCATTCTAAAATGCAATGCAAATTTAAATTCCCACGATAGATATTAATTGGAATACAATTTCCTACAGCGAAATAAACTTTTCTGCAAAGAAGACACTACACGTACTTGAACATTGTGTTTTCCCCCCCTTTTTTTAAGGATTGAATTTGTTTATCTTATCATGATTTGTTAATGGTTTGTCACATAATGCTTTGGTGGAATTCATAAGGAACTAAAACTAATAATGTACTAAATTTTACACATGCCAACTTTGGAAACAATCATGCACTAATTTAAAGAGGTTGTTACTAACAAAGTATGCTTAGATTTAAACAAATTATTAGCTATTTTATAGTTAAAATAAGTTATAACTAATAAGATTTAAACAAATTATTAGTTATTAACTTATTGTATACGTATTTAAACAAATATTATTGGGTGAAATAGAGTAGGTTAAATGGGTTTTTTTTTTAGAATGTTACATATCCGACTTTTGAATTTGACGACCCAGTCATAATCCAACAAGAAACCCCTAGCTTCATATTGGCCCAAGGCCCAAAAATTTCTGACAGCTCAATAATGAATTTTTGAATTTAGAATCACTGATGTTCTAACCACTTAAAAGATATAATAAGTCACCAACTTTATATAGTATAAGGAAGAATTTGAAGTATATCGAAAATACCGGTATTTCAATTGTATTAATTGTTAATTTTAATTAATATGCAACTTGAATGTTTTTTGTACACTTAAAATTTTTCTTATAGTATATAAAGAGGAACAATCTACTCCTCCAAATACACACAATACATTTTTTTACTAACTGACTTGGCTGTCAAAATGTCTTTGCATATCATCGCTCTATCAATCACACATTCTAGTCCGAAGATAGGAGGAATCCTGTATCACAAAAAAAAAAAAAAGGCTATCTTCAACATCTCAAGCAACTCACGAACAGGGTAACATAGATGGGGTAAGTGAAATGAATAATGTGCCATAAAAAATTACTAATATAATAAAATTTCGAGTCATATATCTATGTATGAAAAGCCAGACATGGGTGAAGTGAGGATACAAAGGAAAATGTTAGCGGTGTAATAAGGTTGCTTAAACAGAAAAATTTTAAATAAAATTTAATATCCTGATTTCATAAAAATTTACTTAATGAACAAGCTAAAATTAAAAATTAACATTACTTTATGATAAAATTAAAAGTCATTATGATATTTATAAGATCTGTTGTAAGAAATAATTATAAATTAGAACTTATATATTAAAAATTGAATTAAATTATTAAATAATTAAATAATTATCAATTAGTTTAATAAGTTCAGTTATTATTTAAATGTAATTTTATTTATTCATCTTCTAATTTTAAACATTATAATACTAAGATTCACTTTTATGTTATAATATGTGTTATTTTTATTTTGGATAATTATTTTTAAAAAATAATTAAATTATGGTATATTTTATGGTGATTACGGTGGCTACAAAAAAAACATATGTTCTCAAATAAAAAAAATAAAGTGTTGTCAAATAATAAAAAAGTGTGACCTTAATTTTAATTATATTGTTTTAGAATATTAGTATAATTACCATATTCATTATAAGTACCAAAACATTCACTTTTTATGTGTGTATTTTATTGGTCTTTTATTCAAAATTGCTTAAGCTTTTTATTACGTGTATTTTTTGTCTTGGAACTTGTAATGACCCAACTCCTAACACATCATGACTAATGCTAGTATCTAAGTACTATTATTCGGCTTACTTTAGAGACTCTTTAGACTAGATATATTAAGCATATAACATGTATTACTTATTGAGATCGTGTATTAACCAGATATAAGTTAGGCAATTAAAACATGTAACATATAAAATATACAAAAGTATAGTAACATTATGTACTTGCTCGTAGGCTTAGTTCAATACATCATAGAGTGCAACAATTGCTTATTTATATTACATACAAATATTTACAGACTCTATTACTTATATTAACAAGCTCTAGTTCTACAAGAGCCACCCTATTTTGGGATCCGTCTAACTTTATAAAAAGATGCTAGCTATCTAAAAAGTTTATACAAAGTGAGGACAAACTGGTCACAGATCACTGATAGCTAAAAGAACATGAAACGTTGTGCTGAAGTAGAATGAGTCACTTTTACACGCCAGTAATGTTGCTGCTTGCCTCCTCAACGACTTCTGCTTCTCCTGACTCGGATGAACTAGAGTATAGGTCTACCATCATTAGGTCGATCCACATCAGAGAGTCCTCCTTCGTCGAGGATGATGATGATCCAAAGCCTTCGAGAACTGCCAGTCCGTCGACCTCTCGTCAAAGGTTGTTGAATGGCTTGACTACAGGGGACGGTAGTGGTGTGACGGATATAGCTAGGTACATCTGGGATCACCAGCTCTGAAGCAGAATCTAACCATGATGGGTATTTTGGCTCATAGATCAGCTCATAGATCATTGGGGAATCTAGTATGGGCTCCACCATATTCATAGGATATGGAGGGGCGGGTGCTGGCCTCAATACAAGAAAAAAAGTCTATGGCCACACTTTTTTTGTCACGCTTTAAAAGCGTAGTAAAAAATGGTCAATGGCCATGCTTTTATAAGGGTGGCGATTGATTAGAGATTGGCCATGTTTTTTTTGCCATGCTTAAAAAGTATGGTAGGGGTCTATGGCCACGCTTTTATGAGGGTGGCAACTGATTCGAGATTTGGCCACACTTTTTTTGCCACGCGTAAAAAGTGTAGCCATAGAGAGAAACATGCACGCTTTTAAAGTGTAGCGACAGAGTTTTGTTATAGTGGCGTTTTAAAAGTGTGGTCGTTTCCTACAACTCTTTTGGCACGCTTTAAAAGTGTGCCATGTTTTCTAAAGTGATTTCTATTTATATTGAGTTAATGCGACTTTGTATTTTATTGGTTGTCACTTTTGATAGGCTGAGCTTCAAACCCGCATAGAGACAGGGAAAAATGATGATGATGATGCATTTGTAGGAGTACTAGAAAAGGACCAACCAGGTCGAGTTCGTTGTTATAGGGTTTTGATTACAAAAAGCTCTCTTAAAAAGGATGAAGAGATTCAACAAGTCAAAGTTGAATACAACGAGAAAGTTTCATAATTAGAGAAGAAGATGGGCGGTGTATGTGATTTATGAAAGGTATTGGTGCACTAAATCATCCCTGGAATGAGTGACGAAGAGGTAGCAGCCTTAGTGCAAGATGCCCAAATTTCTCATTTGAACGCCTCAAGTAGCAGACCAAGAAATACTCCTCGTTCCTCCAAATCAACTCACATTCCACCCAAAGATGATGTAAGTAACTATCGTTTCCATATTATTGTCATAAAGAGATACTGATAAAAAGGAAAAAAAAAAGAAGTGGTCATTGTCTTGTTGCTACTGTTGCTAGTTGAATATGCTAGTGTTGGTTGTTGAATTTTCAAGTTGTGTATTGTTGATTGTTCTTTGTTTTGGATATTTGATATATTAATTCAAATTTGTTGACTTATTGTTATTATTGTTGTTGATTTGAGATATTTGATAGTGAGATAAAAGATTATAGGTGGTGTTGATGGTGTTGAATTGGAGTAAAGTGGGAGTTCGGATTTAGGTGGGTGTTAAAACGGAATCTAAATTTATTAATTCAAAGTTGATTTAAGTTAAGGCAGAATAGAGTTTCTCACAATTACTCATAATAAAGTGAATAACTCCACAAAGAATGCTATTTATTATATTTTATAAACCAGGATTCTTTGAACTGTCTAAACTCTATCGGACAGCTACATTTGACATTATTTTAGGATGCGGTCTTTCTTTGTACTAATAATGGAAAAACATACAACTTAGATGTAAAAATTTATCATCCATTAAGCTTGTTCATTTGATTTATTCATCCAATCACTAGAATATGTACACACAATCTCATGTTATGTAAATATTTTAGTATATAGTAGAATTGTGTGTTTCTATAAGCTCTGCATATCCTTTATTATTGTGCTGTCTAGTTTGTTATATGCATTTTGCTTTTGCTGCCTTTGTTTTATGATGTTGGGACTTGGGATGGCGGTTTTGTCCTTTTGAGTTTGTGGATGAATGGATTGTTATATATCTTATTGTTTTGATTCATAAAACTTTGTGCTGCATGTGCCTACTATTGCACTTGGTGTCATAGCTACCAGCATTGCTAATATGTAATATATGCCTTCTCATTTTTTGGTTCGATATAAGATGCACTAACACAATAATATTTAAAATTATGCAGGGTAGTGGTGAAAATAATTTCGCTCACAATGGATGATTAGTAATCATGAAGTTTCATATTTTGTAATGAAGTGTAAAGGAAGTAGATAATGTAAACCCATGTTGGAATTTTAATTCATGTATTAATAATTCATGGATAGTTGTTATGACTTTTATTTTTGGTATTTTGTTAGACATGTCATGTGATCAAACACACTTTTTTTGGTGACAAGTTTATGAAGCAAGGTTTAATTGATTTAAAATTACTGGTCATTGTTTTTATTTTAAAATTATCTACGAATTTTGTAAGGTTTATTTATTAATAAAGAACAATAGGTTACTGAACTAACTTATAGCCACACTTTAAAAGAGTAGCCATATTTTACAGTAGTCATCAATAGCCACGCTTTAAAAGCGTAGCCGTATGTCTCGCTATTGGTAAGTTTTAAAAATGTAGCCGTATCTCCATCTATTGGCACGCTTTAAAAGAGTGGCCATAATGTACAATAGGCATCAACAGCCATGCTTTAAAAGCATAGCTGCATCTAACGATATTGGCACGCTTTAAAGCCGTAGCCGTATCTCTTGCTATTGGCACGCTTTAAAAGAGTGGCTATAATATATAGTAGGCATCAACGACCACGCTTTAAAAGCATAACTGCATCTCACAATATTGACACGTTTTAAAAGCTAGCCATATGTCTCGCTATTGGCACCTTTTAAAAGCGTGACGATCTTTAAAAGTGTGGCAATAGGTCACCAAACGTGTGGCGATAGAATAACTGACACCTTTGCAGATGTGACCCTTTTAAAAGCGTATCGATAGTTCAACAAGCGTGGCAAAAAGCTATCGCTACACTTTTTTTTTTACTTTTTGCCACGCTTTAAAAACGTAACAAAAAACTTGTTTTCTTGTAGTAGTGTCTCAATCAGGGTGGAGCTCAGATAGTAGCATGTCATACACTATGTCAAGGTTGAGCAAGGAATGAGAGAATGGGCGGTCTAGTAGGTAGTATGTACAAGTACATGGAGTGTCCTAAAACACCACGCCTCCCGTTGCAGGATCCACGTATCATCCAAACGCTAATAAATTCTCTTTTTAAGGTACTTCTCTTTTCTTAGTCTTTTAAATCTTATGCTCGGTCTATTTCTCTAAATCTCTTAAGTCTTTTGTCACAAAATTATCACTTTGTCCTTAACACTTTATAAATTTTTCATTTCGTCATTTTTACGCTAACTTTCTCTTTTGCTTTTCTCCTTAGGTTTTATGGTGACGTTTTTACCCCTACGGTTATTAATTTACTATTATACCCTCATTTTTTAAAAAGACATTTCTATCCTTTTGTAAGTTAATTAACCATTTTTAGGGCAAGTTACCAAAATAAATCATTTGTCGTTTAATTTTACTAGAATACAACATTTAAAGATTACATACGCAAATGCAACTTTTACATTATTATGAAAACCGCAGCAGGAAATCAACAGATTTGGTATACATGTAAACCGCTAGAGGGGTATAGTGGTTTACGTTCAAACACAATAAAGAAGAAACCGCAGCACCCCTCCAGCGATTTCTTCACGAATATAAAAAAGGTATAAACCGCTATAGGAGTGTAGTGGTTTATGCTTGAGTAGTTAAACGTTTGAGAGAGAGAGGAAATTATGGATTGAGAGGGAAAGTTTCTCAAGGCTTAGAAAGAATTTGGGCATTTAAAATTACTAAATGTGTGGTTAGATTTACGTTTGTCAAACTGGAGATTGAATGAATGTGATTTTGTAGAATTGATTTGGGTAAAATTGAGTCTATACCAACATAATTTATGTTTGGCAATTCTATACTGAAATTGATTTTGATAAAATAAATTATGTCTGGATAATATTAGTTAAAATTACTTTTAAATAGATAATTAGTTAATTACTAAAAATATAATATTAAATTATAATATTATTTTTTTAAGTATATTTAATCTTTTTTATACTTCTTTTAGTATATTTTTTAGATAGTATTTTTTATAGTACTCTATTTTAGTATGTTATAATTTTTACTATTATAATAAAAATGAATATTTATTTATTAAATTAAAAATAACATATAAAAATTAACAATTTTGAAAAAATACTCTTTTTATAATAAAATTAATATTTATTTATTAAATTAAAAATAATATATAAAATGATATATTTTAATAATTTTTTAAGTATTTTCAATAATGTTATTTTTATTATTATTTTAGGTTCTAATTTTTTACAATGTCAAACAAAAAACATTTTATAATTGTTTTAGTACTCTCAGTATTCTTTTATTTAGTATTATTTTAGAAGGTAACATTTTATTACTTATCACTTTATTGTTATGTATGATCAATTTTTTATTAACTTTGTCCTTTTAAACAAGATTAATAATTCATATTATAAAAAAATTATAATAAATATTTAATAAAAAATAAAAAATTAAAATACGAAAGAAAATACTAAAACTAATAAAAAATTAAAATATTTGAAATAACTTGAAACAAATCTGAAATTCTTATGAAAAAAACTACTAAAACCAATAAGGACCAACAACAACAAACGTAAATCACGTTAAGTGAATGCAGAAGCTATAATTTCTTGGTTCAAGTGAACGCGCTTTTAGGAACAAAATCACATATGCGTTTAGAGGAAAAAAATTATCAAACGTTAAAAAACATCGCTCAAAGAACATAAACGCACTTTTATCCTCTTCAACGTGTTTGTCAAATACACCCTAAGGATTTGGGTGCAGCGTATTTATACTCAAGCATAAACTGCTACACCGCTGTCGCATTATAATTGCCTAACATTGAAGAAATCGCTGGAGGGGTGTAGCGGTTTTCTCATTAACATATTTGTAGCTGTGCATGCCTAATCTGCGAGACCTCATTAAGGCTGAAAATAATACATCTCAGAAGGATATAGCCAAAGCCATAATTTTCCTTCATCGTCATCTTGACATATGATTAAAATATGAATATCCCATATTAAAAGATCCTGCAGATCTGTGGAAAGACCTTAAAAAAGGTATAATCATGAAAAGACGGTGATACTTCCTCAAGCCCAATATGTTAGAGAAAATTTTCTCAACCTTCCATGCCTCGAATGTGCTCCTGCAGCAGTAGTTTCAAGAAAAAGAATTTAAAAATATTCTGAGTTAATTTCTTGCCTTTTTGTTACTGAACGCAACAATGAGTTACTTTTGAAAAATCCTGAAGCGCGCCCAACTGGCGCCGCCCCATTTTCTAAAGCGAATGCGGCAAATTATAACCTCAGAAGAGGTAAATGGCAAGATTTTGATAACAAGAAAAATTATGGAAGGAAAAGAAATTATGTTCACAAGAAAAGATCTTATCAGAAGTGGGATAAAGAAAGAAACAATGGGCAAAGTAAATCAATTGAGGATAAATGCTTCCGTTGTGGTGGAAATGGCCATTGGTCATGTACCTGTCGTACCCCAAGGCACCTAGTTGATCTTTATCAAGCATCCTTGAAAAGGGATGACAAAGGAAAAGAAATAAATTTTGTTTCAAATAATGAAAATTCTACCACTCATTATGATGTATTTAATTTCTTTAAGGATTCTGAAAGAAATATTGGCTATTTGATCAATGATGGAATAGTTTGATATATGTATGTGTTTGTTAAGTATTCATGTGAATAATTTTACTGTGCATGTACTTCTACTCATTTTATTATTATTATCATTTGTCTTTGAAGAAAAATGACAAGGACATATTCTGAAGATATTTGCCTTGCGGATAGTGCAAGTTCGCACACTATTCTTAAAAGTGATATATATTTTACCCATCTTGTGCCAAAAGAAGAATATGTTAATACTATTATTAGCTCGGGTAATGTGATAGAAGGCTCCGGAAGAGCTATAATTTTGTTTCTTGGAGGAACAAAATTCATAATAAATAATGCACTATTGTCTACCAAGTCTCGAAGAAACTTATTGAGCTTTAAAGATATTCGCCGAAATGGATATCATATTGAGACTATGAATGAGAAAAATCATGAGTACTTATGTATCACAACTCATGATTCAAATAAGAAAGTTATATTATAAAATTTGTCCTCACTTTCATCTGGGTTATATTATACCAAGATTAGTGCAATTGAATCACATGCCATTGTAAACCAGAAGTTTACTAGCCCAAATGAATTCATAACTTGGAACGACCGATTGGGTCATCCGGGAATAACCATGATGAAGAGAATTATTGAAAACTCTCATGGGCATTCACTAAAGAACCAGAAGATTTTTAAATCTAGTGAATTTTGTTGTGCTGCATGTTCTCAAGGGAAGTTAATTTTAAGGCCATCACCAGTAAAGATTAGATTTGAGTCCCCTGAATTCCTAGAAAGGATTCAAGGTGATATATGTGGACCTATTCATCCACCATGTGGATCTTTTAGATATTTTATGGTCCTAATAGACGCATCTTTGAGATGGTCACATGTGTGCTTATTATCTTCTCGCAACCTGGCGTTGCGAGATTACTGGCTCAAATTATTTGATTAAAAGCACAATTTCCAGAAAATCCAATCAAAGCAATTCATCTTGATAATGCTGGTGAATTTACTTTCCAAGCTTTTGATGCTTATTGTATGGCTAATAGAATAAGTGTTGAACATCCAGTAGTTTATGTTCACACACAAAATGGGTTAGCAGAATCACTTATTAAACGCCTCCAATTGATTGCTAGACCTTACTTATGAGAACAAATCTCCCAACCTCGGTTTGGGGGCATGCTATTTTACATGCCACAGCACTTATTCGTTTGAGGTCAACGAGTTACCATAAGTTCTCTCTTATGTAATTAGCTTTTGGCCAGCAGCCAAATGTTTTCCATTTATGAATATTTGGGTGTGCGATATATGTTCCCATTGCACCACATAATCGCACCAAAATGGGACCCCAAAGAAAATTGGGGATATATGTTGGATATGATTCTCCCTCTATAGTAAGGTATCTTGAGATACAAACAGGAGATGTATTTAAAGCCCGGTTTGCGGATTGTCATTTTGATGAATCAAAATTTCCAACATTAGGGGGAGAGAATAAGCTTCATGAAAAGGAACTTAATTGGAATGCATCATCGTTGATGCATTTAGATCCTCGATCAGGGCAATGTGAACTAGAAGTTCAAAAGATTATACATTTGCAAAGAATAGCAAATGAATTGCCTGATGCATTTTCCGATACAAAGAGGATAACCAAATCTTATATACCAGCGGAAAATGCCCCAATTTGAATTGATATCCTAGTAGGACAAGTAGCCACTGAAGCAAATTCACGCTAGAAGCGTGGCAGGGCAGAAAATGCCCCAATTCAAATTGATGTCTCAGTAGGACAAATAGCCACTGAAGCAAATTCACGCTAGAAGCGTGGCAGGCCTGTCAGTTCCAAAGACAAAAATCCTCGAAAAAGAAAAGAGGTAAATACAATTCCTGTTGAAAAAGACATAGTAAAGACACCTGCAGTTATCCAAAATTCTGATATAATTTTAATGCCAGAAGACGTTCAGGTACCTGAAAATTGTGAAAATGACGAGATATCGATAAATTATGTCTTTACAGGAGAAAAATGGGACCGAAATAAGACAATTGTCAATGAAATATTTGCATATAACGTGGCATTAAATATCATGCATGAAAGTAAGGATCTTGAGCCAAGATCAGTTGAAGAATGTCGACAAAGAAATGATTGGCCAAAATGGGAAGAAGCCATGAAGGCTAAATTAGACTAACTTGCAAAACGTGAAGTCTTTGGACCTGTAGTCCATACACCTGCAGATGTAAAACCTGTTGGATACCGATGGGTATTTGTGAGAAAACGAAATGAAAAAATTGAAGTTGTGCGCTACAAAGCCCGACTTGTGGCACAAGGTTTTTCACAAAGGCCCGGTATAGATTATGAAGAAACGTATTCTCCTGTAGTGGATGCAATGCGTTATTTGGTCAGTTTATCTGTATATCATAAATTGCATATGCATTTAATGGATGTGGTAACAGCCTACTTATACGGCTCATTAGATCGTGATATCTATATGAAAGTCCCTGAAGGATTAAAGATATTTAAACCATCCAATGAATTTTCACAGGGATTATACTCAGTCAAATTGCAAAGATCTTTATATGGTCTAAAGCAATCTGGACGAATATGGTATAATCATCTTACTGAGTATCTGGCCAAAAACGGATTTAAGAATGATGATATCTGCCCATGTGTTTTCATAAAGAAATCTGCATCTGGATTCATTATAATTGCTATGTACGTTGATGATTTAAATATCATTGGGACTCCTGAAGAGATTCCAACAATTATAAAAACTCTAAAAGAAGAGTTTGAGATGAAAGATCTTGGAAGAACTAAATTTTGTCTCGGCCTGCAGATCGAGCATATAAAAAATGGGATCTTTATTCATCAAACAACATACACAAAAAAGATATTGAAAAGATTTTATATGGATAAGTCACATCCATTAAGTACCCCAATGATCGTAAGATCTTTGGATGTGAAAAATGATCAATTCTGTCCTAAAGAAGAAAATGAAGATATCATTGGTCCAGAAGTACCATATCTTAGTGCCATTGGAGCGCTAATGTATCTTGCTAATAATACACGATTCGATATATCATTTGCTGTGAACCTACTAGCAAGATATAGTTCCTCTCCAACCATAAGACATTTGAGTGGAATCAAACAAATATTTCGATATTTTCATGGAACGGTTGATATGGAATTGTTTTATCCCTATGGATCCAAGTCACAATTAGTTGGCTATGCAGATAATGGATACTTGTCTGATCCACATAAAGGGAGATCTCAAACAGGATACCTATTCACATATGGTGGTACAGCTATATTATGGAGGTCCACGAAACAGACAATTGCAGCAACATCTTCTAATCATGCTGAAATACTAGCAATACATGAAGCTAGTCGCGAGTGTTTTTGGCTCAGTAAGATAGCTCCAACTGTCTTGTTTGAAGATAATACAGCATGCATTGCTCAACTTAAAGGTGGATACATCAAAGGTGATAGAACAAAGCATATTTCTCCCAAATTCTTCTTCACTCATGATCTTCAAAATCAGGGGACAATTGATGTCCAACAGATCCGCTCAAGTGACAATCTAACAGATTTATTCACAAAGTCACTCCCAAAATTCTCCTTTGAAAGATTGGTACATGAGATCGGGATACGCTGATTTCGAGACATTAAATGATGTCGACAAGAGAGGGAGACTGTACTCTTTTTTCCTTGGTCAGGTTTTTTTCCTATTGGGTTTTTCTTGACAAGGTTTTTAATGAGGCAGTCCCCATCACAAATGATATTATACTCTTTTTCCTTCACTGAAGTTTTTGCCTATTGGGTTTTTCTTTAGTAAGGTTTTAATGAGACAATAATCCTAAATGGTCATCTAAGGGAGAGCGTTGTGATAAGCATGGGTGGATTCCCATTTAATGCATTGTGACTTTCTTCACAATGTTAGGCGCTGTAATATTAACTATGAACAGTGCTTTGTTTTCCTAGGATTGCCTCTATATTAATGTAATTTCAAAAAGAAAATCTTGGGCAATTATAAATAGAGCAAGTATTTGAGATAATAGATACACACACAATTACAGCAATAAAATAATCTTCGTTCTCTCTCTTATACTCTCTCTCTTTTACGTTGCAATACTTCTTTCTCTCTTTTTATATTTCTTAATTTTTGTTACCTCTTATTTATTTATTTATTTAGTTATTTTATAACACTAAGCGTTTTAAGTAAATACTTATTAGTCTTATTTAGTGCCAAAATTACCCAATTGACCTTATGATTCTACTTTTACCAATTTATCCCTAACACTTTTAATTAATATCAATTTTACCCTTAACGACACAAAAGATCCACTTCACCTTTAGATTACTTTTCTTACTTATTTAATTACCACACTTTCACTTTTAACGCTAACTCTTGCTAAAACTTTTATTTCGGCCCGTAATTTTTATTTTATTTATAATTTTGATCCAACTCTTTTATATAATTATAATACCCATAAGACTACTAAGATAAAAATTTTGCGTCTAAATTATTTTAATTATATTTTTAACCCGCTATTACTCTTTAATGGTCGAATTATCACTTGTGTTGTATCATACTAATTAATTTCGTAGGACTAAACTTAATTTCTAGTCAACCTTTTTATTCGACGCTTTTTAGACAAATTCATGGATGAATTTTCAGGGACATATATTTTCATGTTTTTCTCTATTTTTTAGTGACTTTTAATGCTTGAAATTTAAACTCTAAATGTTGTAATTTTTTGGCCCTTTAATACAAAAACATAGACATCAAATATTTATATTTCACATATATCAAGCCAAAAATAGCTGCGCATCATACAATTTTTAAAATAATTTTTTTATGCACAAAATCATCATAAAATGACTCAGATAAATACCAAATCAAACATAAAGATATTCTAACTAACATAACCCTTATCTCTTGTGCAAATCAGTCTTTAAACACCTTAAACACCAAGAATCACCTAAACAAAAGTAAGAGGACAATTAATATTGGATTTTAAGTCTTCTTGGCCAAATTGGGTGTCAGAAAAATGATAAATTTTCATCCACTTTGAGCTTAAACTTTGAGTGCTTTAGACATGTCTCCTTAAGACTTTATAAGAGTGATTTTTTAAATATGGAAGAGAGCAACATACCTTCTTAGTTTCAGGTTCAAAATCGAAAAAAAAGGGTGAAGAATAATGGTTATCTTTGTTGGACTTTGTATAGAAAAACAAGAGAAATCAAGAAAGAATAAGAAAATAGACTTGAAAGACTTGAATCCTTGAAGAATCCACCAAGAACTATGAAAGAACAATGAATAATTATTAAAAAATATATGAATATGACTAAAAGGCTCTCTTTTTCTCTCTCTAAAATTCGACTCTTTCTCTCTCAATTCTCGTTAAACTTGTCAAATTTTTACTGTGAGCTTACTTAAATAAAAGGCTAAAATAAACATGCAATTATGGTGATAAAAGATATTGAAAATTTCGTTGTCAAGGTTGAAGAATCAAGGGTGGAATGACGTGAAACCAAAGAGCCAAGTCATGGCTCATTATGTGATATTTTTTTGCAATTAACCACATTTAATTATTTGGAGTTAAAAATATAACGAGTAGGATAAAAAGAGAGAAAAAATTCGGTCACTTTAGAATTAATCAAGGTGTTTGTAAAATATTCTGTTGAGGTTCATCTCGAATTAAATTTTATCGTGTAGTAAAATAATGAACGACTGAGATTTATTTTTAAAAGAATAAATCAAGAATGAGTGGCTGAAACATTTATTATTACTGATTCTACAGTCTTTAAGATGCTGATTTTTTGTGTGCGCACAAAATTATCACTAAAAAGCAAATTTTGGCTCAAAAAGTCTCTAATAAAAAAAAAAAATATACTGAAAATAAGTGTGAACATGCATGTCTCTACTAATTAGTCAAATTTGACTAGAAAATTTTATTATCCTCGTAAAATCAAATTTGACTCATTTATTACCCTTTTTACTATTTATTTTCGTTTTTTCATCTAGACTCACCTCACTAAATCATGATGAGTCGTGGTTCTGAATTTTGTAGAATAATTTTTAAAATATGCAAAAAATTCAGTTTATTGAAAATTGAATCCTTACCGATCAGAACTAGTATTTTAAAATAACAGAAAAATTAAATTATATAATACGTTTCCCTATTTATCCATTTTTATCTTTGTTAAGTGGATTATTAATAAATTTAAATGCCAAAATAACTTTGATGATTGTAAATAATCCAATGGTTCAAAATTTAATATTTAGAAGCAAAATTTACTTCTCTTTAAGATACCAATTTTATGTGCATCAAAATTATTACGTTGTGAATGATAAAAAAAAAAAAAAGAAAAATCTTTTGCAAGAAATGAGATAAAATGAATATCTTTACTTGAAAAAGGTAAATTTAACATAAAGAATACTTCACAGAATTTTAAAATATTACAAAAGTTAAAATAAAGAATCTTTACGGAAATTCGAAAGTATCAAAGATAAAAATAAAGAATTTAAAGTCAAGAAAAACGAAATCAGCTTTGCAAAGAAACTAAATTACATGAACGTGAATACAGAATTGGTAAAGTTGAAGGAAATGGAAGAAATCCTACCAAAATTAACTCAAAACAAATGTCTAAAAAAATTATTGAGATGTAAGAGTTTGTGAGAGTATACTTCTGGATAGAATTTCCAACCTTGATTCCTTTATATATAGTCCGTCAATTTATAGACTATTCAGCTCAATCACTCCATGACACGTCATTTACTCACCAAATTTTGCTAAAAAACTATTTGCACCCAACTTCTTGAATTCAAAATTCTTCTTCGACTTCTCCTTGGACAGTCTCATTCTCGATACCTTTCAATTTGTGATCGATTTGGTACATCAACCACAAAAACTATATCAATCGAGCAATAACTAAAAAGTTGTTGATATATTTAATCTATCGAAAAAGAAAAGAGTATATATTAGACTGTAATTTGAATTAAAAGAAAAAGGCAAAATCATGAGAGCTCTTATCTTATTAAAGATGGGAGCTTCAAACTTCTACCATTAGGGTAGCTGGTATTTGAAAAGGATGCTTGTATATATTAGCGTTTAAGGTTTTAGGTTATTAGTATGAATTTGTTATATTGTTGTATTGATTAATATATTGTCTCATTGAGTCATTGTATAACTCCTGATTAATTGTTAGGAGAAGAAAGACAATGTGTGTTTGTTGGGCGTAGATTCGGTGTACATACAACTTCTATTGTGGGTTTGAGGTTTCGATACTTCCCAAAACTGCTTTAGGGCATCGATGCCCACAATCCATCTAAACCATACGATTTTCAACAAGTTTCAAATCTAAATCCACGGTTTTCTCTAGGTTTATACTTCCATGCATCAGCTTCATTATAAGGTGTTTTAAAATTCTTTTTTGGTGTTTTATAAAAAAAATATATTTATCGTGTTTTAAAGAGTAATTAACATCACTATAGTCATTAACGACTGCTGCACCTTTGCTAGTTAAATAAAGCTAAATTTTTCAATAGTTATTTTTTTATCAATGATAAATACTCATTAAAGTAAATAAAAATTATAATTAGTTTGATGATAAATATTTTGTATTCATTATAAATTTTTTTTATAAATGAATAAAATAATATATAGTAAAATTTAGAGCACGTTATGCGAGAATTCAATTATTTATAAATTTTATTATCGAAAGTATTTTTTTAATATTTAATAATGATACCTCATTTCAAATAATTTGGTGTAAAATTTAATTTTAGTATATTAAATAGATAGGTGGATAGATTTAATAAAATCATACTTATTAGCATAAATATGAATTTATACTAAAATACAAATCAGAAATCATGGGCTTAGTTTTTAACTTTAAGGTTTTGCAAAAGATAACTTTTATTTTAAAACAGTTTCTTAATTATAAAATAAAAAATTATGGAATTAAATGAATGAGATTATTTATTGTTATTAACAACCTAAAAAATTTTTCCAGCAAAAAATGCAAATTTTGATACGTAACAAATATTGTAAAAGGAAACTATAAATTAAGAGAGTTAAAAATGTCTTAATTTCTGTAATGCTATATTTAGGGATGGTAAGCGGAAAAGTTTATCCCGTCCTACCTAATGAGGTGGTCCTAAAATTCCACTCCATCCTGCTTAAGTGTGGATTGGCGGACTAAACCCGCCAAAGTTTCTTTTTTTTTTTTTACTATTAACTACTACAAAATATATATAATTTCACAACCATATTAAAAAATTTATAATTTTTAAAGACATAAAAAAATTATATTTTTTATATTCACAAACATTAAAGTCTTTGTAATTATAAATATCTAATAAACATAAGTATAAACCAAGTTTTCATCCAAAACATAATTATAAATATTGTCTCTAAAGCAACATAAACATAATCCAAAACACTCAATTTTCATCTTCATATTCTTGTAAGTTGGATTGGGGGAAGTTAGGTTTGGCCAAAAAATTACAAAAAATACCTTCTTGACAAAAAAACACTAAGCCCTGCGGAAAAGCTCGTCCCGCCCCGTCAAAACTCGCGGTTTAAGCAGTGCAGGTTAGGAAGACTTTTGCTCTTTGGCGGCCTCAATTTTCTAGCCCGACTCGTCTTTTTTGGCGGGTTATACAGACCGGTCCGTGCGGATTTAGGCCCATTTGTCACCCCTAACAATATTCACCAAGTACCTGTACAAAACATAGTTCTTCCTCAACTTGAACCCAAAAATAAAATATCGAGCTTCAAACACAATGAAAAAGAGAGAGATCAACGAGTATCCAGACCACACTTGCCTTAATACAACATCATTACGTCATCTTAGTGGCTTAACATGATGAATGAACTCGGAAAGTTTCTCATCTTAAATTGGTTGTTCCAATAGGACTTGTGTGATAGTCACAATATTATGACTTGTTTAAAAGAATCCTAGGAAATAAATCTTCTCCATTTTTTTTAACAATTGAGAGAATAAAATATGATATCTCACCTTTAATTCTATAAGTGGGACCAAAAGTAAATAGGAGAGAGAGAGTAATGAAAGGTGAGAATAAACACTAGACATCATCCAGTTTTTTTTTTTCATTGGAGAGGATCCACTCCCAAAATCCTAGGTCGGATCTACCTTACTTTGGAAAGTATTTTTCTCTGTGACACTTGTTGATAGATTTAAGTCAACGAAGCCACCAAAGTGTATATGTTGAGAATTTGCCAACTCGTGGTGTTAACGTTTTTGGTATAGACGTTTGTCCCGAGCTATTCCAACCTTATTAGGTGATGGAGCTAGCCTTTTCGTCTGGTGGACACCACTTTTAAGACATACTTATCTCGCATATATTCCAAAGAAATTTAATGGTTTTTCCATTTGTCATCTGAAATCTTCTTCTAATAGGCCAGCAATGAGACATAAACACACGACCTCAAAAGTGTCTATGTGTTCTTAAGGATTCGACTTTCCCTCACACTTCAAATCTGTCGATTTATCAAAGTGCTTTGGTAAACAAATTTAAAAGACATGTGGAGTAAATAGAGTTTGTCCTATGATGATATGTTTTTGAATATTCCTATGCCTTTTAGGACTTGGGTCCTTTGTAGAGTCTGCCTCTTTTTAGACTAGGCTAAATGGGAGTCAATTATTGCCTTCTTTTTCGGATCACAATGTTCATCTTCACGTCGAAGAGACTCTCTCCAATTCCTTTGAGGTGAAGGAGTACGATGACGATCATCATCCTGATATTATTTATGACCCTGCTCTGGAGTCTTCCTGTCACGGGTATCACGTCAATCCTTTGTTGTTCGACTTTAGGATTAAGATTGTCGTGACATTGACTGTTCTACCAACAATTGTTCCAATTCTTATGCTTGATAACGCATTTCTTGCATCGCATGGATGATGAGCGGATAATTTGTATGCTTTTTGGCATTGTTTTTAGTATGTTTTTGGTATGATATAGTTAGTTTTTAGTATATTTTTATTAGTTTTTAGTTAAAATTCACTTTTCTGGACTTTACTATGAGTTTGTGTGTTTTTCTGTGATTTCAGGTATTTTCTGGCTGAAATTGAGGGACCTGAGCAAAAAGCTGATTCAGAGACTAAAAAGGACTGCAGATGCTGTTGGATTCTGACCTCCCTGCACTCAAAGTGGATTTTCTGGAGCTACAGAAGCCCAATTGGCGCGCTCTCAACGGCGTTGGAAAGTAGACATCCTGGGCTTTCCAGCAATATATGATAGTCCATACTTTGTCCAAGATTTGATGGCCCAAACCGGCGTTCAAAGTCACCCTCAGGAATTCCAGCGTTAAACGCCGGAACTGGCACCAAAATGGGAGTTAAACGCCCAAACTGGCATAAAAGCTGGCGTTTAACTCCAAGGAGAGTCTCTACACGAAAATGCATCAATGCTCAGCCCAAGCACACACCAAGTGGGCCCGGAAGTGGATTTTTATGTCATTTACTCATCTCTGTAAACCCTAGGCTACTAGTTCTCTATATATATAGGACCTTTTACTATTGTATTTTCATCTTGGTTCTTCTGGTTCCCTCTCTGGGGCCGAAACCAATGATCACTCTTGTTCTTATGTATTTTCAACGGTGGAGTTTCTACACACCATAGATTAAGGTGTGGAGCTCTGCTGTACCTCGAGTATTAATGCAATTACTATTGTTCTTCCATTCAATTCCGCTTGTTCTTGTTCTAAGATATCACTTGTTCTTCAACTTGATGAATGTGATGATCCGTGACACTCATCATCATTCTCACCTATGAACATGTGACTGACAACCACCTCTGTTCTACCTTCGATTGGGTGAATATCTCTTGGATTCTTTAATCGGAATCTTCGTGGTATAGGCTGGAACTGATGGCGGCATTCAAGAGAATCCGGAAGGTCTAACCTTGTCTGTGGTATTCTGAGTATGATTCAATGACTGAATGACTGTGACGTACTTCAAACTCCTAGCAGGCGGGGCGTTAGTGACAGACGCAAAAGAATCGATGGATTCTATTCCGGCCTGACCGAGAACCGACAGCTGAATTCCGCGTGCTGTGACAGAGCATATGCAATCGTTTTCACTGAGAGGATGGGAGGTAGCCATTGACAACGGTGAAACCCTACACAAGCTTGCCATGGAAAGGAGTAAGAAGGATTGGATGAAGACTGTAGGAAAGCAGAGAGACGGAAGGGAAGGCATCTTCATGCGCTTATCTGAAGTTCCTACCAATGAATTACATAAGTACCTCTATCTTTATCTTTATGTTATTTTCGTTCATCACCATATCATTTGAGTTTGCCTGACTAAGATTTACAAGATGACCATAGCTTGCTTCATACTAACAATCTCCGTGGGATCGACCCTTACTCGCGTAAGGTTTATTACTTGGACGACCCAGTGCACTTGCTGGTTAGTTGTGCGAAGTTGTGTAATGCCATGGTATTGAACACCAAGTTTTTGGGGTTCATGACCGGGGATTATGAGAGTTGTGAAAAGTATTGTTCACAATTTTGCGCACCAAGTTTTTGGCGCCGTTGCCGGGGATTGTTCAGTTTGGACAACTGACGGTTCATCTTGTTGGTTAGATTAGGTATTTTTTTTCTTCAGAGTTCTTAAGAATGAATTCTAGTGTTTCAAGGTGATGTTCTTATCATCACCAAAGCTGATTGATCTTCATCAATTTAGCTCTTGAATGCAATGTTCTGCTGAAGCTTGGCTGACCATGTCTAATTCCTTTAGACTGAAGTTTTAGACTAACATTGCATGATTCCTGGAATTCTCATTAAGAACTTTGATACCCTTTTCCACTTAATTTTCGAAAAACACAAAAAAAAATAAAAAAATCATAAAATCCAAAAATTTCTTGTTTGAGTCTAGTGTCTCATCTTAAGTTTGGTGTCAATTGCATGCATTCATTCATGTGTCTTAAGGATTTTCAAGTAGTTCTTGATGATTTCTTACTCTAATCTTTGAATTCTCTTGACTTGAGTATTTGTGTGTCTCATATGCATCCTCATTAGTGTCAGTAGTATACAAACTGCTAAGTTTGGTGTCTTGCATGCATTGTTATTTGATTCTTGTTGCATTTTGACTTTTCCTTATTATTAAAAATCCAAAAATATTTTAATTTGTGTCTTCTCAAGTCAATTATACAGAGAATTGAAGATTCAGAACATACAGCAGAGGAATTGCACAGAAAAAGCTGGGCATTCAAAACGCCCAGTGAAGAAGGACAGACTGGCGTTTAAACGCCAGCCAGGGTACCTGGTTGGGCGTTTAACGCCCAAAAAGGTATAGTTTTGGGCGTTAAACGCCAGAATGTGCACCATTCTGGGCGTTTAACGCCAGGATGGCACAAGGGGGAAGATTCTGTTTTTCAATGCAATTTTTTTTCAGTTTTCAAAGTTTTTCAAAATCAAATCTTTTTCAAATCATATCTTTTCAATCAAATCTCTTTCAAATTTAATTTCTTTCTTTTTTCAAAGATACTTGCTACCAATTAATGATTTGATTCAACATTTCAAGTATGTTGCCTTTTCTGTTGAGAAAGGTTTAATGTTTGAATCATATCTTTTCTTGTTAGCCAAGTTTTTAATTTTCAAAATCAAATCTTTTAAAAATGTTTTTCAAATCATATCTTCTCAATCACATCTTTTTAAAACCAATCATATTTTCCTAACCATATCTTTTTCAAAATAATTTTCAATCAATTCTTTTTGATGTCTAATTTCAAAATCTTTTTCAAATATCACTTCACTTCTTTCCCACTTTCATTTTCGAAAATTAAGTAATGTTTTTCAAAAATGTTTTCAAAATTTTTACTTAATTTTCGAAAATCATTTCCCTTCTTCTCACATCCTTCTATTTATGGACTAACACTATTCCTTAATGCAAAATTCGAACTCCATCTCCTTTGATAAGTTCGAATTTTCTACTTCTGTCTTCTACTTTTCTTTTCCTCTGACACTTCAAGGAATCTCTATACTGTGACATAGAGGATTCCACATTTTCTTGTTCTCTTCTCTTTCTTATGAGCAGGAGCAAAGACAAAGGCATTCTTGTTGAGGCTGATCCTGAACCTGAAAGGACTTTGAAGAGAAAGCTCAGAGAAGCCAAAGCACAACTCTCTTTAGAGAACCTGACCGAATTCTTCAAAGGAGAAGAACACATGGCAGCCGAAAACAACAATGCCAACAATGCAAGGAAGGTGCTGGGTGACTTTACTGCACCTACTCCCGATTTCTATGGGAGAAGCATCTCTATCCCTGCCATTGGAGCAAACAACTTTGAGCTCAAGCCTCAATTAGTTTCTCTAATGCAACAGAATTGCAAGTTCCATGGACTTCCACTGGAAGATCCTCATCAGTTTTTAGCTGAGTTCTTGCAAATCTGTGAGACTGTCAAGACTAATGGGGTTGACCCTGAGGTCTACAGACTTATGCTATTCCCTTTTGCTGTAAGAGACAGAGCTAGAACATGGTTGGATTCTCAACCTAAAGAAAGCCTGGACTCTTGGGAAAAGCTAGTCAATGCCTTCTTGGCAAAGTTCTTTCCACCTCAAAAATTGAGTAAGCTTAGAGTGGAAGTCCAAACCTTCAGACAGAAGGAAGGAGAATCCCTCTATGAAGCTTGGGAAAGATACAAATAATTAATCAAAAAGTGTCCTTCTGATATGCTTTCTAAATGGAGCATCATAGGTATTTTCTATGATGGTCTCTCTGAACTATCCAAGATGTCTTTGGATAGCTCTGCAGGAGGATCTCTTCATCTGAAGAAGATGCCTACTGAAGCTCAAGAACTGATTGAAATGGTTGCAAATAACCAATTCATGTACACTTCTGAAAGAAATCCTGTGAACAATGGGACTAGTCAGAAGAAAGGGGTTCTTGAGATTGACACTCTGAATGCCATATTGGCTCAGAATAAAATATTAACTCAACAAGTCAATATGATTTCTCAAAGTCTGTCTGGAATGCAAAATGCACCAAGCAGTACTAAGGAGGCTTCATCTGAGGAAGAAGCTTATGATCCTGAGAACCCTTCAATAGAAGAGGTGAATTACATGGGAGAACCCTATGGAAACACCTACAATCCTTCATGGAGGAATCATCCAAATCTTTTATGGAAGGATCAACAGAGACCTCAACAAGGTTTCAATAACAATAATGGTGGAAGAAACAGGTTTAGCAATAGCAAGCCTTTTCCATCATCTTCTCAGCAACAGACAGAGAGTTCTAAGCAGAATACCTCTGACTTAGCAACCATGGTCTCTAATCTAATCAAAACCACTCAAAGTTTCATGACTGAAACAAGGTCCTCCATTAGAAATTTGGAGGGACAAGTGGGTCAGCTGAGCAAGAAAATTACTGAACTCCCTCCCAGTACTCTTCCAAGCAATACAGAAGAAAATCCAAAAGGAGAGTGCAAGGTCATCAACATGGCCGAATTTTGGGAGGAAGAAGAGGCAGTGAACGCCACTGAGGAAGGCCTCACTGGGCGTCCACTGGCCTCCAATGAGTTCCCTAATGAGGAACCATGGGAATCTGAGGCTCAACTTGAGACCATAGAGATTCCATTGGACGTACCTCTGCCATTCATGAGCTCTGATGAGTATTCTTCCTCTGAAGAGGATGAGTATGTCACTGAGGAGCAAGTTGCCAAATACCTTGGAGCAATCATGAAGCTAAATGACAAGTTATTTGAAAATGAGACTTGGGAGGATGAACCCCCTTTGCTCACCAAAGAACTGGATGACTTGTCTAGGCAGAAACTACCTCAAAAGAGACAGGATCCTGGGAAGTTTTCAATACCTTGTACCATAGGCACCATGACCTTCAAGAAGGCCTTGTGTGACTTAGGGTCAAGTGTAAACCTCATGCCTCTCTCTGTAATGGAGAAGTTAGGGATCTCTGAGGTGCAAGCTGCAAAAATCTCACTAGAGATGGCAGACAATTCAAGAAAACAAGCCCATGGACTTGTAGAGGATGTTCTGGTTAAGGTTGAAGACCATTACATCCCTACTGATTTCATAGTCCTAAAGACTGGGAAGTGCATGGATGAATCCATCATCCTTGGCAGACCCTTCCTAGCCACAGCAAAGGCTGTGATTGATGTTGATAGAGGAGAGTTGATCATTCAAGTGAATGAAGAATCCCTTATGTTTAAGGCTCAAGGATATCCCTCTATCATCATGGAGAGGAAGCATGAAGAGATTCTCTCAAAACAGAGCCAAATAGAGCCCCCACAGTCAAACTCTAAGTTTGGTGTTGGGAGGCCACAACCAAACTCTAAGTTTGGTGTTGAACCCCCACATTCAAACTCTAAGTTTGGTGTTGGGAGGTCCCAACATGGCTCTAAGTATCTGTGAGGCTCCATGAGAGTCCTCTGTCAAGCTAATGACATTAAAGAAGCGCTTGTTGGGAGGCAACCCAATGTTTTATAATTAACTATTTTCTTTTGTTATTTTATGTCTTTTGTAGGTTGATGATCATAAGAAGTCACAAAATTAATGAAAAAAGCAAAAACAGAATGAAAAACAGGAAGAAAAATAGCACACCCTGGAGGACGCACCTACTGGCGTTTAAACGCCAGTGAGGTTAGCTGTTGGGCGTTTAACGCCCAGTCTGGCACCATTCTGGGCGTTTAACGCCCGAAAGGGGCACCAGACTGGCGTTAAACGCCAGAAAGGGGCAAGAAGCTGGCGTTAAACGCCAGAAATGGGCACCAGCCCGGCGTTTAACGCCAGAATTGGCTCAAAACGTGTTTTTGAATGCCATTTGGTGCAGGGATGACTTTTCCTTGACACCTAAGGATCTGTGGACCCCACAGGATCCCCACCAACCCCACCACCCTCTCTCTTCTTCACCCATTCACCAATCACCTCAACACCTCTCTCCCAAAAACCCCCCCACCTATCAAATCCCACTATCATCTTCACTCCTTCATTTTCACACACCCTAAACACTACTTTTTCCCCTTTTGGCCGAACCACAAAGCCATCTCCCTCTCCTCCATTTCTTCTTCTTCTACTCTCTTCTTTCTTCTTTTGCTCGAGGACGAGCAAACCTTTTAAGTTTGGTGTGGTAAAAGCGTTGCTTTTCGTTTTTCCATAACCATTTATGGCATCCAAGGCCGGAGAAACCTCTAGAAAGAGGAAAGGGAAGACAAAAGCTTTCACCTCCGAGTCATGGGAGATGGAAAGATTCATCTCAAGGGTGCATCAAGACCACTTCTATGAAGTTGTGGCCTTGAAGAAGGGTCAACTTTGATCAAAGGTTGGACCAAGTCCTCATAGACATTTGTGAAGAGGGCGTTCAATAAAAGAGAGATTCAAGAGGGAAGCCGGTTCAACTGAGAAGGCATGACCTCAAGCCCATCACTAAGAAAAGGATGAGACCCCACTCATCATGAAATCCCTGAGATGCCTCAAGGGATGCACTTTCCTCCACAAAACTATTGGGAGCAAATCAACACCTCCCTAGGAGAATTGAGTTCCAACATGGGACAACTAAGGGTGGAGCACCAAGAACATTCCATCCTCCTCCATGAAATTAGAGAAGATCAAAGAATCATGAGAGAGGAGCAACAAAGACAAGGAAGAGACATTGAGGAGCTCAAGCACTCCATAGGATCTTCAAGAGGAAGAACAAGCCGCCATCACTAAGGTGGACCCGTTCTTTAATCTCCTTGTTCTTTATTTTCTTGTTTTTCGAAATTTTCATGCTTATGTTTGTCCATGTTTGTGTCTTGTGATCATTAGTGTCTTAGTGTCTATGCCTTAAAGTTATGAATGTCCTATGAATCCATCACCTTTCTTAAATGAAAACTGTTTTTATCACAAAAGAACAAGAAGTACAGGATTTCAAATTCATCTTTAAAACTAGCTTAATTAGTTTGATGTGGTGACAATACTTTTTGTTTTCTGAATGTATGCTTGAACAGTGCATATGTCTTTTGAATTTGTTGTTCATGAATGTTAAAATTGTTGGCTCTTGAAAGAATGAGGAAAAAGGAGACATGTTACTGAGGATCTGAAAAATCATAAAAATGATTCTTGAAGCAAAAAAAAAATAGGGAAAGAAAAAGAAAGAAATAAGAGTTGTGATCCAAGGCAAAAAGAGTGTGCTTAAGAACCCTGGACACCTCTAATTGGGGACTTTAGCAAAGCTGAGTCGCAATCTGAAAAGGTTCACCCAATTATGTGTCTGTGGCATGTATGTATCCAGTGGTAATACTGGAAGACAGAGTGCTTTGGGCCACAGCCAAGACTCAATAAGTAGCTATGTTCAAGAATCATCACACTTAACTAGGAGAATCAATGACACTATCTAGATTCTGAGTTCCTAAAGAAGCCAATCATTCTGAATTTCAAAGGATAAAGTGAGATGCCAAAACTGTTCGGAGGTAAAAAGCTAGTAGTCCCGCTCATCTAATTTGGAGCTAGGTTTCATTGATAATTTGGAGTCTATAGTATATTCTCTTTCTTTTATCTTGTTTGATTTTCAGTTGCTTGGGGACAAGCAACAATTTAAGTTTGGTGTTGTGATGAGCGGATAATTTGTATGCTTTTTGGCATTATTTTTAGTATGTTTTTGGTATGATATAGTTAGTTTTTAGTATATTTTTATTAGTTTTTAGTTAAAATTCACTTTTCTGGACTTTACTATGAGTTTGTGTGTTTTTCTGTGATTTCAGGTATTTTCTGGCTGAAATTGAGGGACCTGAGCAAAAAGCTGATTCAGAGACTAAAAAGGACTGCAGATGCTGTTGGATTCTGACCTCCCTGCACTCGAAGTGAATTTTCTGGAGCTACAGAAGCCCAATTGGCGCGCTCTCAACGGCGTTGGAAAGTAGACATCCTGGGCTTTCCAACAATATATGATAGTCCATACTTTGCCCAAGATTTGATGGCCCAAACCGGCGTTCAAAGTCACCCTCAGGAATTCCAGCGTTAAACGCCGGAACTGGCACCAAAATGGGAGTTAAACGCCCAAACTGGCATAAAAGCTGGCGTTTAACTCCAAGGAGAGTCTCTACACGAAAATGCATCAATGCTCAGCCCAAGCACACACCAAGTGGGTCCGGAAGTAGATTTTTATGTCATTTACTCATCTCTGTAAACCCTAGGCTACTAGTTCTCTATATATATAGGACCTTTTACTATTGTATTTTCATCTTGGTTCTTCTGGTTCCCTCTCTGGGGCCGAAACCAATGATCACTCTTGTTCTTATGTATTTTCAACGGTGGAGTTTCTACACACCATAGATTAAGGTGTGGAGCTCTGCTGTACCTCGAGTATTAATGCAATTACTATTGTTCTTCCATTCAATTCCGCTTGTTCTTGTTCTAAGATATCACTTGTTCTTCAACTTGATGAATGTGATGATCCGTGACACTCATCATCATTCTCACCTATGAACATGTGACTGACAACCACCTCTGTTCTACCTTCGATTGGGTGAATATCTCTTGGATTCTTTAATCAGAATCTTCGTGGTATAGGCTGGAACTGATGGCGGCATTCAAGAGAATCCGGAAGGTCTAACCTTGTCTGTGGTATTCTGAGTAGGATTCAATGACTGAATGACTGTGACGTACTTCAAACTCCTAGCAGGCGGGGCGTTAGTGACAGACGCAAAAGAATCGATGGATTTTATTCCGGCCTGACCGAGAACCGACAGCTGAATTCCGCGTGCTGTGACAGAGCATATGCAATCGTTTTCACTGAGAGGATGGGAGGTAGCCATTGACAACGGTGAAACCCTACACAAGCTTGCCATGGAAAGGAGTAAGAAGGATTGGATGAAGACTGTAGAAAAGCAGAGAGACGGAAGGGAAGGCATCTTCATGCGCTTATCTGAAGTTCCTACCAATGAATTACATAAGTACCTCTATCTTTATCTTTATGTTATTTTCGTTCATCACCATATCATTTGAGTTTGCCTGACTAAGATTTACAAGATGACCATAGCTTGCTTCATACTAACAATCTCCGTGGGATCGACCCTTACTCGCGTAAGGTTTATTACTTGGACGACCCAGTGCACTTGCTGGTTAGTTGTGCGAAGTTGTGTAATGCCATGGTATTGAACACCAAGTTTTTGGGGTTCATGACCGGGGATTATGAGAGTTGTGAAAAGTATTGTTCACAATTTCGCGCACCAATGGACATAATCCTCTCCCAAGTAAACGAAATGTCGAGCACCAGTATTTTGAACCTCTCGACGTTCGAAACCTGGAGGGCTTTGTTGATGTTCTCCCTCATTGGGATTGGGGGTGGTCTTAGTCTCATGTCCTTGATCCTTATTTCACAATTCTTTAAAAAGAGTATTTGGAATTATTTGGTGAATAGTAGAGTTTACTTCTTGATTAACTATGGTATCAATTTAGTAGGATTCTCATAGATGCCGCCAAATATTCGTTTCTGTTGTAGAGGTTATGAGCTAAGGAGTTTTAGAAATTTTAGTTTGAATCGTGTTGGAACCAGATCAAGAGAGTAACCTATAAAGACAATCCGATACTTATTAAGTCATTAGTGTTTTTAGATAAAAGTAAGAAATGTATAGCCTGCTAAGTTTTTTTTTTTTAATTATATCTTCTTGATGTAACTGTTTATAGGTATTTACTATCTTTAATATACTGCCTTAATGCCATGATTTGATAACGTTATGAGTTAGTGATTTAGTGATATATCCATTAAATTTTACTGAGCTAATAACATAATAAATTCGTTTCGTCGATATAATGGAACAATTGTTCTTGTCCAGAATAGGCAAGTTTCTTCTCGAATCAATTTGTGAGATTGAAAAATTAATTCGAGGGCAAATGGCAAAGAAGAGTTTTTGATGTCTTATTTTACAATATTTTAGTCAAGCTCAATAAAAAACAATTTATGGAAACAAGTAAATATATTGGGTCATACTAATGAGTTATAGTTTAAATAACGTAATTTTTTTATACTTACTTAGAGGTTATAGGTTCAAGTCTCATTCCCATCTTTAGTAAAACAAAAAAAAATTGTGTCATGACTAATAGGCTTTATTATAAATAATATAATTCTACTAATTTTTATTTTAGATAGTAGAATAAAAAATAAAATAAAAAATGTTATTTTAGTATTAATTATAATTATAATTTAAAAATATTTTTATAACTTTAAGAGTATGATTATTTTAAGATAAAGATAATATATGGAATAAATTACATATAAATTTAATAGTCCAATTAAATAATTTTTAGACTTTTTTATTTAAATAAATTATTTGGCTTTCTATATTACGTGATTCCCTTAAGTGGTTTTCGTGAATGTGAATCTCCTAAACCATATAATATATAAATCGTTCTAGGCTCGTGTGTTTTAATCAATATATAAATCATTGTACCCTGAAATGATTTATGCATGAATTGCATAGCTGAAGAAGGAATAAATCATCCTAGCCCCCTGTGTGTTAGAAGAAACAAGTAAATCGTCCTAGGCTAAGATGGTTAATGCCTTTTAACCTAAAACCCTCTACCCTGGCACGATTTACATGCTGCTTCCTAACCCTCTACCCCTAGCACGATTTACATGCCAATCCAATCCTCACAATACCCTAGCATGATTTACGTGCAACTTTTTATCCCTCAATATCCTAGGACACGAGTCATGTGTTTCTAAGATAAGGTACGTTAGTCTGAAACGATTTACGTGCATAAATACAATACCCGATACCATGAAAAGATTTATGTGCTGGAAGAGCCTATAAATACAGGAAGACGATCTGTGTCGAGCCATATTTCAGATGAGGGTTGCGGGAAGATGGCTAAGAGTGTGTTTTTGTTAGTTCATCATCGGAGAAAGATCGACGAAAACACAAGTGAGGGTATAACGTTCAGTAGCAAAAAATAGGTTGAAGTGTTCATAAATTCATCAACGAGTTTAGATGATTTACGAAATAGCATATTACAGAAGTTAGGTAAGCGCGGTCACAGCGATATGACCCCGAACTGGAGCATCTGCAGGAATCCCAGCCTGGCGAGGGTCAACTAAATCCCGATCATGCGACAGAAATCTATGAGCTACCATGTACCACCAATCAAGATACTCAATAGAGGGTCGTGGATCTGGTACCAGCTGAAACGTAAGCACGCTTTGATGCCTTTGATCCCAATACTCATGCCATGTGGCAAAGACCTCAGGAACCAGTGGGTAGGTCCTCGACCATCCTTTAATAACAGAAAATCAATGTTGATGACTGGTTCAGGTACGTGTTGAACTCCTCCAAGCTGGGATAGGACTCGGTTAACCTGGTGCCACTTGATGGAGGAAAAGTAAATCAGCGCAGTTGTCGACTTCCATAAATGCGTGTGCTCAGGTCTGAGGATATTAGGATAGATAACTTGAATAACCTCTAGTGTCGAGTATGGCATCCAAATAAACTGCAACATGTAGGATCGGTATGTCAAAAGTTCGTATGTGATGAATACACCTAAACAAGGAAAACGTGAAATATGAACAAAAATCATGGGAGGTTATACTTACATCATCTACTCTCAACTTGTCCAATCTGTGTCGGGTAGCAATGACCCGAGGACCTTTCTCATCTGATGATGGCATGTATCTACCCCACCTTCAAGATTCATCGTTGGAGCCATTATACATATGGTAAAAGTGATTCAAGCATTAATAGTAAACATTATGTTTGCAGTTAAAGTATATCAAGCTAAATAATAAGCATTATACTCATCTCGATGCAAGCAGCCAGAGAATGACATCAAATCCTCTCGGCCTGAATGTGGGGAACCTCTAAAATATCCAGGACTGCAGCAATGCTAGAGGCTCAGCTAAGTTCTTTACATTCCGATTGGCAACTCTGCAGAGACACCTATATAACCAAGACAACGTGGCCAAACCCCAGCTATACTTACCGAGTCCGTCGAGATCCGCAACATACGGGAGCCAGCGTAAGTGAACTCTGGCACCAGACTTGTCGCCAAAAAGTATTGTGGACAACAACATCATGATGTAACCACGCGCATAGACCTGTACCATTGGCTTTGTAGCATCAGTCGGCATGACTCTGAACCTATTTTGAAACCAGACATACGACATGGTGAACTCATCGATACAATTCTCAGAAGGAAGTTCACCAAACAACTCTTCAAACCACTGCCACGCAGGCCTTCCACCCTCCATCAACTGCTCAAAGTCACTGAGACAACCACTAACTGGAAATCCATCAACAGGGAGGTCGAACTGATATGCCACATCCTGTAAAGTAACGGTGTACTCCCCAAATGGCATGTGGAAAGTGTTAGTCTCTGGACGCCATCGCTCAACAAAGGCACTAATCAGTGGCTCATCTAGCTTAAACCAATAATCATTCAGCCTAGCAACATGCAGCAATCCGGCGCTATCTAGGTAAGGCATAATATGGTCATGCAATATCATCTTTTGTTGCCTACGGATGCTCTATACACACCAGGTTGGCTAATAACAGAATAACAAGCACAATCACAACTCAACATCGCATAACAGCCAAAAATATGTATCAGAAATCAATCTCACCCCTAAACCAAACAAGAACCATACCAATCCTAAGCATGTTAAGCTTAAGGTTTTACAAATTTTTAACACAACAAGCTTTTTTTCCACAAAAATCAAATTATTATAACTAAACACATCAACGTCATTGACTATATCAGTTGTAAATCAAATTAACCACTAACCTCTTCGTCGATAAAACCTGCCACGTGCGCAATGCTGTTCAATCGGTACATGTCACATTTGTTCCTCGCCATCTTGCACCGTCCCCCAACGCCACCAAACCAACCTTCAACTGCCGCCAACCCAACCTTCCATCGCCGCCCTTATCACCTCAATCCTCCGCTGTGGGCCACCGTCAACGCCGTGCACCGGAGGCCACCACTTCCGCCGCCTAACCAACCCTCCACCGCCGCCGACTTTCCTCCACTACACCCTTCCTTCACTTTTTGGCCGTGGCTCTCCTCCACTCAAGTAAGCTCCTAGCCGCTAATAGGGTCTCACGAATGAGACATTACTTGTGGAAAGGTCACTAGGGTTGGGAGTAATCCATGATTCGTCCTAGACTATTGAGGGGTGTATATTTGCACGTTAATCGTGCTGAGTTGGTGGGGATTAGGGTTGAACGTAAATCGTGTTAGGGTATTGTGGGGATTGTATTTGCACGTAAATCGTGCTAAGAGATAGAGGGTTAGAAAGCAGCACGTAAATCATGCCAGGGTAGAGGGTTTTAGGTTAAAAGGCATTGACCATCTTAGCCTAGAACAATTTACTTGTTTCTTCTAACACACAGGGAGTTAGGACGATTTATGCCTTTTTCAACTATGCAATTCATGCATAAATCGTCTGAGGGTACAATGATTTATATATTGATTAAAATACACGAACCTAGGACGATTTATATATTATATAATTTAGGAGATTCACGTTCACGAAAACCATTTAAAGGAATCACGTAATATAAAAAGCTAAATAATTTATTTAAATAAAAAAACCTAATTTTTATTAGTTAATAGAATTTACTATAAATAAGAAAAGTGTTAATATAATCAATCATATAAAAAATTATTTATTGGCATAATTATGTATATGAAATTATTTGTTTTATTTCTCTTTAATTTAACTGATATTTTCCAGATTTTTTCCGATTCGATTTGGGTCTTCCGTATTTTATATTTTACCCCTTACACATTACATGACTAGGTGACACTCACCAATATATTATACAAGTTTAATCACCCGTGCCATGCACGTGATAAGATTGAAATTATAATTTTAAGTTGTTATGTTAAATTTTATTTTAATTACAATAATTTAATTAATAAAAAAATAACTTGTAAACCTTGAAAGAGGACTTCCCTATTTAATGCTACACAAAGAATCCTTATTTATGGCCAAAAAAATTTTAAACCTTGAAAGTGCAGTTCTTCCATTAGGCAACAAAAGTACAACAATCCCACAAGAAGCAACATTTAAAATTATACCTCCTTTAGACCTAATTGACCATGATATAGTTGACCATAAGAATGTTTTTCCACAACCACCTTGACCGTATAAGAAGAAAAGTCCACCCATATTACCGCTAACAACACCAATTATTTGATCGTATGCAAATTTCTGCTCATTAGTTAGCCTTTCTTAATACCCACTTAGTTCATTCGCAAGAGCATTAACGTCAAAATAATTAAAACAATTGACTATTACGACTTATATATATATATATATATATATATATTACAAACGATATGAATTTTTAATGAAAATACTTGATACTAATTAGAAAAAAATTATATAAATAGAAATTATTTAATTTTAATTTCAATTTCATATAATAAAACAGTAGTTTTCAAAAATTATGGAATCTTTTTTTAACATATGTATTATGCCATACGTATAAATTATACGGGTTATTATATAAATTCATATATATGCATAACAAAACAGTTTAATATTATATATTTTTTACATTAATTATATGGCAATATTTTAAAAAAAGAGATAAAAGAAGAGATATATAAATATGTATAATATTATTGTTATATATAAAGCAGTTTTATATTGCTTTAATTATAGAGACTTACTATTATTATATAAAATTTAATTTGAGAAAATAATTTTCTTTGCCATAAATAATATACTAAAACTGTTAGTATATTATTTTCTTTATGGTTAATTGAATTTATCAATGATTTTCCCGTGTAAATCGTTATTACCCAGTTTTTAATAACTACTTAATATACAAAATTTGAAATTGAAAATTGTTATTACTAATTTAATTAACTGGTTAATTGAGTAATAATTGTCAAATTATTAAGGTGCAAAATCATTGACTTACTCAATAGATTTCCATATATTATTTATATTTCAAGTAATAATTTGAAATTATATTATTTACCCAGTTAATAATACTATTATTAATAATTATTTTTTGCATTGATTTTTAAATCAATTATTAAATAATTATTTTTGTTAAGATAATTGTTTATAAATTATTTCAAATTATATTTTGTTAAGATATAATTATTTAGATTATTACTCGTGGCACGGGTATAATTTCATTTTATACCAATTAATCAATTATAATTATATGACACATGTGTAACTTTAATTTTATTCACCGATTATTGGCAAATAAGTTTTATTCCAATTATAAATAAAATCTATTTTTATTGGCAAATAAATTGTCTTTAGGTCAATGATTTAATATATGTGTAGGTTTATTTTTTGTCAAATATAATGAAAATACAAATAAAGAAATAAAGGATAAAAATAAACTTAATAATATCTGACACTACTTTATTTTATTAAATTATTTAAAAATAGCACATCCACAAAAAATAATCGTAATATATAAATTGAGGCAATAATTTAAAATTCTATAATTATAATTTAATCAAATACTAATAGTAAAACCAAATTACCTAAACAATATTGAACCTATTTTAGTCCTTAGTCACGTATAGTATAGAATCATTCTTGTAACGACAACCAACTGAAATAACATTGTAAGTTTCAATATTTAGAATTCGTGCAAAATCAGACCATCCTCTTGTTAGATAAGCTTCATCATTCGCTATCCATGCAATGCGGCAAGGTATAGAATTGTCACACCGAGAAACCAAACTAACTCTTATTTTCCTCAATGGCATTGCATGCATGCAAAAGAAAGCTGGTAATTTCTGAAAAAAAAAATCAAAATATGTTAAAAAATTATTTTAATAACGAACAACTTAAACTAAGAAAATTTAAATATAATACCAATCGTTGAAATTGCATATCTGAATTTGTCATGAATTTAGCAAAACTGAACGCTTACAACCATGTAGTTGGAACCCGAATCAGTGAAGACAACTCGATGAAGTATTTTATGGATGTGATGCATTGTAAATGATTGTGGCAAAAGACAATCGAACTGGAACATTAGATGATAAGAATAACTTAGAGTAACAACAAATAAAAAATTATCAAAAGAATAATATAATAGAATGAATATATAAAAAAATATTATAAAAAATTATAAATTGTACCTTAAAAGGATCAACGTCAATAAAAAAAATGAAGAATACGTTCTTATTCTATGAAGTAGTAAAAAAAACACTAAATATAAAATTATGAATTGACTCTCAAATTTAGATTCATGTACCACAGAAAAATACTATATATAGACTTTAATAAAATAAAAATAAATATGTAAATTACCTATTATTAAGGTAATTTTTTAATAATGCATTAAATTTTGATTTGATACAATTATAATGAAGATATGTTTCTAAATTAGTATAATTATATATTATTCGTTAAATATTAATTACAATATAATTATATTAAAGATATTTTTTATAAAATAATTTAGAAAAATTATTTGATATACGTGAATCGGATAACAAAGATTTATTATTATTATTATTATTATTATTATTATTATTATTATTATTACTATTATTGATATTATTATTATCATTAAAATTATTAAAAGTATTTTTAATTGATAATTGATAAGTAGTTTAATAGTGCATTAAATATTGATTCAATATTATAATGAAGATATATTGCTAAATTAGTATAATTATATATTATTCATTTAGTATTAATTATAATATAATTACAATAAAATAATTTAGAATAAAAAAAAATTTATTCGTTTTGGAGGGAAAACGGAGGCATGAGAGATCGACACGTCATTTTTAGTAGCCGGAGAAAAACCCAGTTTTAGTATATTAAGTAGATATCCATATATTCAAAATGAATCCATAAGAATATCACAACTTTTTCATGTGCACTTTCATAATGCTTATAAATTAAGACCATAATATGATCTAAATGTTGATTGTTATTTTCACTGTCAAATTAATATTATGTTTTAATAATTAATTAATTTTTTTATTTTTTATAATTATTTTTGTTATGGCATAAATCTTTTTAATAGAAGTTTTTTATTTTGTTTATGTCCAAATACTCTCTTACAATCTTACATATCTTTTTGCGTTGCCAAGTCCCTCCTTTCCAATCCCATCTGAACATTTGAGTTTTGACAAAATCAAACCACCCTCCCCACCTTCCCTCACCAAATTATTTCTCCACTTCCTTTTCCTCTTCCTCTTCCTTCCTACACACTAATTAACCTCTTTCCTTCTTTCTTTCACACAAAAACGCCTTTACCACTTTGCTCCCACTCTACATTATTCACATCTTAATACATATGTAACCTTGAGAGGGAGAAAGAGGAATATCTTTTTATATATAAAAAAATAACAAAATTAAATCTAGAAAGGATGAGAAATAACAGGAATTCTCTACCAGAGAGAAGGTGGTTCCTAGGCCTGGCCATAGTGGGCCTGGTCGGAGCTGCAGTCTTCATAGTCGTAATGATCCTAACCTCCGACTCCTCCTTAATATGCCCGACGGAACCAATCTACGGTGAAATGCCCAAAGCCCAGGCCCGAGTCCAGGAAGACTACAACCCAACGACGATCCAGCTGAAGGCCATACTCCACTACGCCACGTCACGCATTGTCCCGCAACAATCTCTTGCAGAGATCAAGATCAGCTTCGACGTCCTCAAATCAATGGGCCGGCCATGCAACTTCCTGGTCTTCGGTCTGGGTCACGACTCCCTCATGTGGGCCTCCCTGAACCCGGGCGGAACAACTCTCTTCCTGGAAGAGGATCCTAAATGGGTTCAAACCGTACTCAAGGATGCCCCGTCCCTGCGGGCCCACACTGTCCGGTATCGCACGCGCCTAAGGGACGCGGACCAACTGCTCTTGTCTTACCGCTCCGAGCCCGCCTGCGGCCCGGAGGGGGCCCACTTACGTGACAACGTTGAGTGCGAGCTGGCTCTTCACAACCTCCCCGATCAGGTGTATGAGACAGAGTGGGATCTGGTGATGATCGACGCGCCTCGCGGATACTTCCCGGACGCGCCGGGGAGGATGGCGGCGGTGTACTCTGTGGCGGTCATGGCGAGAGGGAGAAAAGGATCCGGTGTGACGCACGTGTTCCTTCACGATGTTGATCGGAGGGTGGAGAAGGTTTATGCTGAGGAGTTTCTTTGTAGGAAGTATTTGGTGAGAGGTGTTGGCAGGCTTTGGCATTTTCAGATACCGCCTTCAAATGACTCTCATACTTCTCAAAGTTTCTGTTAAAAAGTAAGATTAAATTTGTAATTTTTTTTATTATAATTTCTTTCAATGTTTGCTTCAGAAACTACACAGCAACAGTTTAATTGGATAGATACAATGTAAAAGATTCATGGATTTTCACCCATTTGTTACTGTTTGAATTAGTGGAAAAGTGAGTGGAAAGAAAAGAAAAAGTGTGTGTATAATGCAAAATTAGATAACATGGACAATAATGATAGGAACTGATTTCACTGGGTGTTCTTATGCTACACTTCCCAAATAAGATGGAACTAAAAGAGTGGATTTCACAGTGTGTTCCTATACTACTCTTCCCAGATAAGATGGAATTAAAAGAGTCTAATCATTAGATGAGCTTTAATTTAATTTAGTTTTAAAATTTTTAAATTGGAAATCACAAAAATTTAAGATAAAAGCAGTTTCACTATTCATCATTTCATTCTAGTAAACATTTAACCTTCAAAAGAAAAGAAAAAAGAAATTGAAGAATGGGTTCATCACTTTTTTATTTATCTACTTATGGGTGTTATGGACTTATGGTGCTTCATGCATGGGGGCCATCTGTTAAAAACAAATCTATCAGGGGCATTTTGTGAAACAAATCCTCTGAAAACTTTTTTGTCAAAACTAAATCTGCAGGGGACAAATAAAATACTTAATTTGTTCAAACTATGAATTCATCCCTTGGTAGTGGTGTTAAAAAAAAAAAGATAAAAAATAGGATTCGCTCCAAAATTTTAACTTTCGAAAATAATAAAGTATAATTCATCCTACTAAATTCATTTTTTTAAATTTAAAAATAAAATTGAATTCGTATGTAGAGATCTTTGCTTGCCTGCAAATTACCATATTACCCATTTTGCTATACAAATCTTTAGAGGTGTGTTGGTTGGAGAAATTATAAATAATTTTTAGAAATTTTAAAATAAAAATATCATATTTCTATGTTTGATTTAAAGTTTGAAAAATTATTCCTCAACAAATTTAATTCTAAAGAATTAAAATATTATTATTTTAATTTTCACTTTTTTTTTAGGTATCTTTGATTTCTATAAAAATAAAATTTTTATAATAAAATAATACTTAAATCATACCCATTCTTAGTTTTTATTAGATTACCGTTTTCATTCTTACTTGAACAATTACAGCCAATTATTTGAGGTATTTGCTCACATACAGAGTAAAAATATATAGAGTTACGGAAAGAAAAAAAAAAAAATACACGTGAGTCTTTTTTTTATATATTAATTTCACTACATTACTAACAGTATTTTTATTAATTTTTGCCAACTTTTATTTATAACTGTATTTAATAAAAATATTTTTAAAAATGTGTCTAACAAAAATATTTTTTTTATAACTATATTTAATAAAAATATTTTTATAAATATATTTTTTAAATGTGTCTTTTTATATATATATATTTAAAATATAATAATTAATTACTATTAACAATAAATTAACGAATAATATATTAATATCTTATATTTTTCTTTTTTATATAGTTATTATATATGTACGCGAGGCCCCTCCATTGTTTGATGACCTAGTGGAGGGGCGTATATAGGCTTTCTCTCCCTTCTTCCAATTTTACATATATGATATTTTATCTTAAGATATATATAATATTAAAAAATTTCTAAAAATTCATATTTAATTTATTGATCTACAAGTTAAAAACGAAAGTTAAAATGTAATCTAAAAAGCATTTTTCATATATTAGTTGCACATATCCACGTAAATATATGGTCAGTATTAATTTATGTTGCCCTTGATTTTTTTATATTATTGCATATTTTAATATTATATAATTATAAAATTGTATTAAAATTAACATTTATTTTATATTATATATATTTATTTATAGTACCTGCTCTTTTTTAACTTTTTTACATGGGTCCTGATTACAGCGTAGGAGGTGTAAATAGAAAAACTCATTGTAATTACATAGGATTGTGTTGAACTGAATTAGTTAAATTCATCAGTATAATAAAATGATGATATTTATGCTAAAGATATTTTTGTTGGTTTGGTTTTGGTAAAGTGGGGACAGAAGGAATCACCAGATTATGGGATGCCAACTGAATCTGTTACCCACCCTTTTAGAGGAGTGCAAATAATATCTATTTGTTCTTTTCTTTTGAGTGAGTAACATGTTTGTCTGTTTTAGCTGGCTAGCGTTCGCACTTGTTCTTCGTCTTCATCTTCATCATTCAATATTCATTACCCATGTGCTCTTAGTGGGTGTGGGGCAGCGGGGCAGGGATAGAATCGTAATTATAGTTATTTGCTAAATATTTTAATTTCTCTCTTGTCCTCCCATTAAAAAAGTTATGAATGATAGTAGTAGGTAATAAGGACGGAAATGTTAAGTTTTCCTGAAAGAGCATGCATACCTGACCCTAAGCCTCTTTTTGATTCTGAGAACCTATTAATACAAAATATTAAAAATAAAATATAAGAGATAGAAATATAAAAGTTAATATTTTTATATTTTATTTAATAATAAATTAAAATAAATTATAAAAGTTTAATTTATTTTTTTAACAAAAAAATTGATAAAAAAATATAATTACAAAAAATTAATTAGAATAATAATAAAAAATATGCTATTTCTTTTGTTAGTATTTTTGTTTTTTGTTAAAAAGGATACAAAATATATTAATTCAATATTTTTAAATATGATATTTTTGTTTTGTCTTATATGTAAAATATAATTTTGTGTCTTTATATCTCTATTTCAGTATCTCATGCTTATAAATAAATACAACATAAAAAAAACAACGCAACAAAAATATGTGAACGTTCCCAAAAAAAAACTAACCCGTTTTAATTTAATTAATGTATGACTATTTTTGTTTTTGGTTATTAGGGTTGACAGTGGACGGGTAGGCGTGAGATTTTACCCTATTTGATCGTGTCTCGCCTTCCTTTCACTTCTCTATCACCTGTGGGTACTCGTCTCGCTCCTATTCGTCTCTATCCATCCCTATAAAAATTAAATAACACTTTAATTTTTATATATTCATATATAGATTAAGATAAAAACTTGAAATTTATACATAAATTAAAATACAAATATAAAATTCATACAATATCAAATAACTTGAAATTCAAATAAAAACTAACACCTGATCACTACAAATTTAACACCATAATCAAGAAATTGCAACATTAAATATAAATGAGTCTTCAATCCTTATTCTTTATCACTTTTCAACTCTTCATCATCGTTCAATATTTAAATCTGAAAATCAAAAGGTATAGCAATTTAATTAGTATTAACATGCCAACATCATAAAAGAAAACCAAAGTCGATAACAATTTAAAATGAAAAAAAAAACTACAATGAAACATATATAAACTATAATAACAAAATCTCTAATTCTCAATCAACAAAGTCTGATTCTCAATCAACATAACAACATACCAACATCATAAAAAAAATGAAACCATTGCCGACAACAATTTAAAATAAAATAAAAAATTGCAATCAAAATATATAAACTGCAATCACAAAGTCTCTAATTCTCAATAACAAAGTCCTGATTCTCAATCAACATAACAACATGCCAACATCATGAAAAAATGAAACCAAACCCGACAACAATTTAAAATGAAAAATAAAAATTGCAATCAAACATATATAAACTGCAATCACAAAGTCTCTGATTCTCAATCAACAAAATTCTGATTCTCAATCAACATAGCAAGATGCCAACATCATAAAAAAAACAACCAAAGCCAATAATGATTTAAAATAAAAAAAACTACAATTAGACCTATATAAATTGCAATCACAAAGTCTCTGATTCTTAATCAACAAAACCCTGATTCTCAATCAACATAGCAACATGCCAACATTATGCAAAAAATAAACAAAACTGATAATGATTTAAAACGAAAAACAAAAAACTGCAATCAGACATATGTAAACTATAATCACAAAGTTTTTTATTCTTAATCAACATATATAAATTGCAATCAGACCCACTATAGGGCACATATATAAAGAAAATTGTAGCACAAATTCACAACAATCATGAAGTGCAGATTTAGTCATTCATAATGTGAGAGAGAGAGAAGGAGGGAGAGGGAATTTATCAGTGGTCAGAGAGAGAGAGAGAGAGAGAGAGAGAGAGAGAGAGAGAGAGAGAGAGAGAGAGAGAGAGAGAGAGAGAGAGAGAGAGAGAGAGAGAGAGAGAGAGAGAGAGAGAGGAGGAAGTCAGACACGATCAGAGGAAAAGGGCTACAGTGATGGTCTCACAGGAAGCTGCAACGAAAATGCTCAAGCTCACAGCAATGACGACCAAGTGCAAATCTGTGGAAGAAGAAGAGAAGAACTTAAAACGATGAAGTGCAGATTCACAACGACGCAGTTAGAGGACGGATGGCGATGTGGTGATGGATGAAGTAGTCACTATAAGAAAGTCGTTGGATACCGTCGGATTTAGCGGCGGAATAAATTCGATGGTATAAACCTCGTCGGTAACTGTTTATTGGCGAATTGTTTCGTTCGCCACTAATTACCGACGAATTTAGCAGCGAATATAAACTTTTAATTGTGAAATTCTGGAGCTTGTTACTATCAGTAATTACTGGAAATCAAGTGGATGAGTTGCAACTTGAATTAAAGGATCGCAAAACACTATAGAAACTATGAAATACGTCATTTTTACCTACAAGAGAGTGCACAAACAGAACCATAACTTAACCAGACACTGTAAACACCGGCAACAACCATAATAGTTAATAAACTACATTAATGATATGAAAATCGTGCATTTCAACTAACAAGAAACACAAGCTACTTATGAAATGGCAAACACCCTCTTTTCCCCAATGATATGAGCTACTCTTTTTCATCAACAACATAACTTACTAAGAGAGAAGATTCTCAGCTACTAACAAATCTTACTCCATTTTATCTTCAACTCAAATGACTATCTCATCCAAAACATATATAAAGAAAGAAAACAAAATAAGAAAAGAGAAATCAAACCTCGAATCACTCTGTAAGCCTGCCTCTTGAAGAGAAAAACGGCAGTGAAGAAAGACGTTGTGGCACTAATTGCTTGGTTAAACGACACAGGAAGGTACCTCAACGACACATTCCTAAACACAATGGAGACACAGAAAATAAGTCTCAAAGCAGAGATCTTGAAGAACTGAACAATTATTAGCAAAAATTTAACAAATCAACAAGAACAATGACAGCAACAATAACAATCACTAACAAATCAACAAGAACCACAACAACAATAACTACGAGAAAAATTTAAGTAATCAAGAACAATAATAGCAAATAAATTCAATAACTACAAGAACTAAACATCTTTGCAACAACAACATAACAATTAACAAGAAGAATCAGCAACAAGAAGAACAACTAACAGAGGCTGAAAAAGAACAATCAGCGACGAGATGCTGTTTGGAAAAACGGGGGGTTAGGGAAAAAAAAAGGTTAGGGTTTTTTATTAAAAAAATGAAAACATTATAGAATAGGGAGAGGGATGGGAGCAACCTACCTGACGACGGAGGAGAGACACAGCTTTGACAACAGAGGGAGCAGCAGCAGTAGCTCTTCCAATGGCGGCGGAGACAGATGGAGCAACTCTGTTTGAGGCAATGAAACACAATCCAGATAACTTGATGTAGACTTTGGAAGAGAATGGAGGTCGGCAGCGCTAGCGGAGGGTGGTTGCAGGTGCTGCCGGAGGATGTTGCAGGGGAGAGAGAAAAGAGATGAGAATGGGGGCAAAGAGAAGGGTGTTATCGAAAGTGAGGGGAGAGGCCTGCACATTTTGAATTTAGATCAGGTTTACCGTCGGTAATGCATTGCGTATGACCAAAATACAGCGTTCTATTATTTGAGATTTACCGGTGGATAAATCCGACGGTAAATCCGACGGTAAACTTGATGCCAATTTTTCATGTTTTTCCTCCAATTATTACCGAAGAATTTACCGTTGGAATATCAAATCTGATGGTAACCTTTTTATCCGATGAATTTATTGCCATATCTGCCGGTAAATCTGCCATAAACCTGCCGCTAACGTTCAACGGCATTCAGTATTTTTCTTGTAGTAAGTGAAGAAAAAGAAGACTCTGGGTCTGAGGGTGAATGTCTCTGGCTCGGGCTCAGTAGTAACAGACGGCGATGCAGTGATAGTTGAAGTAGTGGAGATTGGTGACGGTGAGGGTAAGGGTGAGGGTGTGAGGGTGAAGGTCTGAGGAATGAGGCAGTGATCACTAAAGGAGAGGCTGTGCAATACAAACCCTAATCCTAAATATAGTTTATAGATTTTTTAAATTTTAAATTTATATATATATATATATATATATATATATATATATATATATATATATATATATATATATATATTCCGGGGCGGGTAGGGGTGGGTACACCTAAAACTCGACCCTGCCCCTGCCCCGCTCAACTACCCATCCCACCCCTAGGGTCGGGTTATTACTCGCGGGTTTGGTTACTCCTGCCAACCCTATTGGTTATGATCCGGTAGTCATAAATCGGCCCATTTATGCTTATCAATCAGAATTCAAATACAATAATAAACATGATTTATCTTCCGCTAGAGAGAATCTCGTCCTTAACAACCCACTCAAAAACAAACTAAGGTTGGTTACCGAAAGACCAGAAAAGATCTCAACCATTCTGAAGAGTAACACTTTATAAATATAAAAATCTAACTATTTAAAAGGTATGCTATTCACTCTAAATTACATTATACTCATTTTTTACTCTTACTAACTTGAGTGTCGGAGTGCCTTTGCAAGTGTCCGCCACTCCCGTTCCTCTTGAAGTCGACGTATACCTCATCTGTCTCAGGTGAAGGCAAGCCCAACCTTGGACAGAACGAGCTATATACCATTCGAGGACTACCATGCCAGAACATTTGGCACCCACCATGGGACTGAGTTTACTTAACTCCACTATCATTTTTTTGATCCCATTATTTATCCTTTTTTGCAGGTTATAATCAATGGCAAAAAAGCAAAGCAATTCACCTTCTCCTCCTCCCACTACAGCCGAACTATTAGTTATCAATGAATTGTTGAAAGCAAAATTTAGAAGATAACTGAACTTTTGAACCAAAACGGACAAGATGATTAGCAGGGCCAGAAGAGTCCTGGTCATAATTATCAGAACCAAACCAACAATCGACCCGGCCAAATTACTAGATCATTGAGTCACTGGTTTAACCGGGGGGTCATAAGTTAAATCGGTTGACCCGGTCATAATTAAATAAATGTATAAATTTTAATTTTCTATATTAAATTAACTTTTTTTTAATTCATTAATTAATTAGTATCTATTAAATTATTCAAATATATGTTAAAAAATATTAATATTAATAGATGTCATATAATTATCAATAAAAAAAATATGTTATGATTAATAAAAAGTTTTGCTTATCTTTTTTAATTTATAGATATTTAATAAAGTTTAATGTTTATTTTAATAATGATATATAATTAAAAAATAATTAATTTAAGAAAGAATAAATATAAAATATAAAATAAATTAAATTAATATGAACATTATTTATTAAAATAAAGAGATAAAAAATATCTTAAATTTGCATGACCAAAAGAGTTAATACATAAAGTTATTAATTAGGATATATCTAATAGTTAGTAATATATTTATAAAATGACAATATATTACAAAGAACAAACTTGGTCTAGTGGTTGCAGGTCTTTTATAACTTTAAGGACTCAAGTTTGAACCCAGCACTTAGCATATCCTCCAATTTTTTGAAATTTGAGTGATACGTGTGCTAACGTTAGCGGGCCTTCCGGTCTTTGATCCTGGGTTTAGGTCGGATTTGACTGGATTTTTCGAGTTTGACTGGTTCATTTGCTTGCCCGATTAAAATGTCAATCCAGACCTGTTTAAGATCCAGTTTACCGATTTTTTGATCGAACTGGTTGGTCCGGTTAGATTCAATAACTATGGTCCTTGTAATGGTACAGTGATGACGATCACACCTCGAAAATAATGACCGCGGTAGTAGTCACTCCAAAGTTATCAACAAAGAGAACAAGTCCTTCCAAATTCTCTGGTAACATCATCTAATGGTATACAATTTTAGTTGCATTTAATGCATACTAGACTTCCATGTTTTCATTAGAAATTCTAAATAAGCACAATTATACAAGCGTTTGATGTAACACTCCGATTTTCCACAAAGTTATTCTCAGAAATTATGTGATGAGAAATTTGATAAATATCTGAGAATCATCTCATCATAAAATAATAAGGCAGATTTAGACTTGATAAGTGAAAATAAAAGATATAGCGTGAGAGATAAAAGCGTGTCCTAAGCCAAAAACCGTATCGATAACAATGAATTTGACCGTCGAGTTAAATTCATCTATGGAATCTTTTCTACTAGCTTATCTTGAATGAATTAACTTAGTAGAATATTCTAAATTTTATTCAAAATTAAGATACTCTCTGCTGTTGATTTCTCAGTTGCCGGTTGTTTAAACCAATATAGTTTGAAAATGGTAATCTTACAGTTTAATTATTGAACCGTTTTCTTTTCTCTCTTTGGCAATTTGGCCAAACCTTCAAGGAAGATATCTTCAATCTAAATTCATGAAGCCACTAGAAAGATTATATAGAAGAAAAATAAAGAACCAAAATACCTAGCTTAATTAAAATCTAATCGAACTTAAACCGAACCGATTTTTTTCAACCAAATCACTCTCTCTAGATTAGCCACTTAACCACAATTAACCACTCTCTCTTCTCTTCTTGCTGGCTGAACCTCCCCCACATATTATCCAAGAATGATGACTCATTAGAAAGCAATTAATGAAGGAACACATGCAATTAGACAAGTGTGCCTTCCCTTGATTATTGTCACCGAACCACACCTCTTTTTGACCATCCAACCCTTTATCATTAGATCATTCTTTATATAAGCCATGCTAGTATTAAGTGTGAACAAAAAAAAAGAAGAAATGAGAAGGGAGTTAGAGAAAGAGAGGAGTCTGAGAGTTAGAGTGAACCGAAGAAAAGAAGGGAGTTCTTCCAATCTTTACCACCACTTCCACATGATTCCTCAAGCCTCTAGCTACACACCTTCATGGAGATGATCATGCTAAGAAAGGAAAGCAAGGGAAAGTGAAGAAAGGGCTGGCCAAAGTTTAAAGTAAAATTGACCGAAGGAGGAAGAGAAAGCTAGAACCGATTCCGTGAGAAAGGGTGAACTCCATCGAGGTAGGGGTTAGGCTAGTGTAATTGTATGTTGGTGTTTATGTGAATGATGTTTGTTGATGATGTAATGAGTAATTGCTTCTAGCTATGATGTTGGATTATGTATGATATTGATGAAGATGATTGATGTGCTAGCATGCAAAATTTTATGATAATGGTGTGCTCTTGAATGAACATATAATGTATGAATGAATAAATTGACAAGAGCTGAGCTCTTGCGGCTTTAAGACTAAGTTGAGTAAGTCTAAACAAGTGAAATAAAGATATATTATGATTAAGAGATGATGAGAAGCTTAGGAAATTAAAATGGTTAGTTAGAACCTAAGCCAAATTCTGCCGATATAGTTACTGAAATTAGGCAGCGACTTGCATGAATTTTTGGGCAAAATCTAGCCATTCAAAAATCTTGTAATAATTCCCTGGTAATCTTTGATGAGGGTAGATAATCCTTTCAAAATTTTAGAATATTCTGATGAATAGGTTGAAAGATAAAAATGTTTGAAAGTAAATAGTTTATGTTGGAAGATTTGCTTTTGTGTAGGTTGGAAGTTTCTACTGGATTAATTCAAAAGCAAATCTTTCAACAGAAACTATTTACTTTCAAACATTTTTATCTTCCAACCTATTCATCAGAATATTCTGAGATTTTGAGAAGATTATCTACCCTCATCAAGGATTACCAGGGAATTATTACAAGATTTTTGAATGGCTAGATTTTGCCCAAATATTCGTGCAAGTCACTGCCTAATTTCAGTAACTATATCGGCAGAATTTGGCTTAGATTCTAACGAACCATTTCGATTTCCTAAGACTCTCATCATCTCTTAATCATAATCTATCTTTATTTCACTTGTCTAGACTTAATCAACTTAGTCTTAAAGCCCTAAGAGCTGAGCTCTTGTCAATTTAATCATTCATACATTATATGTTCATTCAAGAGCACACCATTATCATAAAATTCTGCATGCTAGCACATTAATCATCTTCATTATTATCATACATAATCCAACGTCGTAAGTAGCAGCAATTACTCATTACATCATCAGCAAACATTATTCATATAAACACAAACATACAATTACACTAGCCTAACCCCTACCTCGATGGAGTTCACCCTTTCTCACGGAATCGATTCTGGCTTTCTCTTCCTCCTTCGGTCAACTTTACTTCAAAATTTGGCCAGCCCTTTCTTCACTTTCTCTTGCTCTCCTTAATTATCTTGATCATCTCCATGAAGGTGTGTAGCTAGAGGCTTGAGGAATCATGTGGAAGTGGTGGTGAAGATTGGAAGAACTCCCTTCTCTTCCTCGGTTCACTCTAACTCTCAGACTCCTCTCTTTCTCTAACTCTCTTCTCATTTCTTCTTCTTTTTTTGTTCACACTTAATACTAGCATGGCTTATATGAAGAATGATCTTATGATAAAGGGTTGGGTGGTCAAAAAGAGGTGTGGTTCAGTGACAATAATCAAGGGAAGACACACTTGTCTAATTACATGTGTTCCTTCATTAATTGCTTTCTAATGATTCATCATTCTTGGCTAATATATGGAGGAGGTTCAGCCAGCAAGAAGAGAAAAGAGAGAGTGGTTAATTGTGGTTAAGTAGCTAATCTAGAAAGAGTGTTTGGTTAAAGAAAAATCGGTTCAGTTTTAGTTTGGTTAGATTTTAATTAAGCTAGGTATTTTGGTTCTTTATTTTTCTTCTAGATAATCTTTCTAGTGGCTTCATGAATTTAGATTGAAGATAGCTTCCTTGAAAGTTTGGCCAAATTGCCAAAGAGAAAAAAGAAAACTGTTTAATAATTAAACCATAAGATTACCATTTTTAAACCGCCGTATCGGTTTAAACAACCCAAGTTTTGGGGTAATCCCATTTTTATAGAATTAAATACACAATTTACAAAATGGAAGGTTCAATATTTTAATGACATGCAATTCTGAAACTTGTTTAAGTTACTGGTATTGATCTTAAACTTCAAATTGAGTGCAACCAGTTTCGATAGAACCCTTATGATGTATAGTTTATTCACTCAAAAGTTTAGGATTTTAGAAGTTATGAATTAAAAGTCTTTAACAGTTTACTGCTCACTAATGGCTAAACGGGATTTACAAACTTAGAGCAGTGACTTCCGTGTTGAATATCTCCTAATGCAGAAAAGCTTTTGTGATGAAACCAAAACCAAATGAAATCCTATGGTATCTACTTCATTCAGTTTAAGTTTAAGAGCCATGGCTATTCTAGAAAATTAGTTATGCACTTTGGAAGTTAACCAGTTCATCGATTAACCTAATAGAAACCTCTCAAAACAGAATATGCATAAATTTTATTTTGGAAATAAGACTGCTCTGAAACTTGAACCAAATGAAACTTAAGTTAGATACAAATGCGTGGACATCAAGTTTGCATAAATCTGAGTCCGTTTGTTATATCAATTATTAAATAGAAGACTGGTTGCCAAGAAGGTAATAGGCTAGACAAGTCAGAAAAATGAGTAAGAATGTAATTTGTCCCTAGAAAGGTTTAAAGTTAAAAGGTGATGCGGATGTATGTTTAGTAATATAGTAATGTGGAGGTATGCTTAGTTATGTGGTGATGCGGAGGTATGTGTATTTATAAGGTGATGCAGAGGCATGATGAAAGAGAGAAAATAAGAAACCATGAATGAATGAGATAATTGTAAACGGATAATTATTTATGAGAATTAATTGTTTGACTGGGCCTGTGTGCCAAATCGCTAATGAGAAAGTGCCCGTCTGACTGATAGCCTAAGGTTGCTAATGCGGGAATGTCCACCTAACTGATGGCCTGAATGAAAAAGATAATTGAGAATTGTTTGTTTGACTGGGCCTTTGCGCAAACCTCAAATGCCGAAGTGCCTGCCTGACTGATAGCCTAAGGTTGCTAATGCGGGAATGTTCGCCTAATTGATAACCTGTTTCTCATTGTGATGCACAGAGAAATGTGAGCAACGGATTTGGCCTAACTGACATGGGTAACCGTAATGCTAAGGTATCTTAACTGACATGGGTTCGCCCATGATGATACCAATGTGCCTGACTGACACAGTAAAGAAACCATATTCAGACAACCGATGCATGAGCTCATGGCCTGCACTAGGAATAGGCATGCATCATAAATTATTTGCGCATTTGATTGTGATTGTTTACTGTTCATTATTTCTGTTATATGCTATCTACTTCTTGTTAATTTTCTATTTTCTGATTCTTGTCTGTATTTTTAAAATTATATGATTTAAAATTTCTCCAAAGCTTAGAATAAGATAGTAAAACTAGGAATAACAGTCATAGAGAATAGCATAAAGAGTGGCATTAACCCCAAAGGAAGATGCCAAGAAAGAGTTATGTCAGAGCCCGCAATACGGAAGTAGCCGAGAGACTTAGCAAGCGAGTTGTTACGATAGATCCAGAACTCTAGGTTTCACAAGAGAAATGCGTTTTCATGATGTCACCTTATTGGGAACCATATAGGTTCTCACTCCTTCCTTTTCTCTTTTACCCACAAATGGAGGATTTCGACTTGACTGTCGTCACTGGAGTTCTATTCAGAGAGGTACCAGAGGAGCATGTATTTTCAGACTCTACAAGAGATGCTCAAGACTAGTCTTGAGACGATGTTTGCTGACTTGTGCCCCGAAGGTGGAAAGAATGTAGGATAGATGGTCTTTGTTCCTTAGATGTTGCTTTCCCTCACCTTTGTAGCATCTTTTAGGGATAGGACTTAATATTTTCTTTTCTTTTGTTAATTCGGGTACCAGTTTAGGAGTTTTCTATATGAACTAGGTATTTAGGAAGTTGTCAATTGTATATACGTGTATATATATATATATATATATATATATATATATATAAGTATGTCAAGTTTGTGTGAACTAACTTGAGATGTATATATGCATGAGAGTTTTCTGTAATCTTGTTGCCAATTTAATTTTGTTGTTAGTTTGGTATTTATTTTATATTGTATATCTCTGATGATGTTTTTGGTTGCTGCTAACGGGTTTATTGAGAAAAGCATATGATAAAAATAAGCTAACATACGCAATTCCGTTAGTACGAAAGGCTCATATGTAGTAAATATTATCGAGTCTAGAGTTTTATAGAATTATTGAAAAGTGACACCTAATGACTGACAGTGATCCGGACCTGTCAGAAATTGGGTCATTACATTTGATCAAATAACGAAGTTGATTTTATTATTTTTGATATATAATCAAGAATAAAATTACATATGATCCAAACAATTTAAGTCAAGTTACAATGAATTTCTCTCGTTATTTATGTTGTTATTGCTACTAATTACTATTTTGTTCTTCAACTACATTTTGATTCCTCAATGCTAGTTCACGCTATTCTATTTGTATTTTTTTTATTCTCTCTTGGAATAAGAGGGTTTAGCTTTCGGTTTAACAAACAAATTCAAAATCCGTATTTACAATATTCAATACAAAGAGGAAAAATTTAAATTAACTTGGAAGAAAAATAAAAGAAAAATAACCTCAACATATTACATTAATAACTCATTTTTATCACGATAAAACAATATGTACGCGTAATCTAGCTTACTCATGTCAATCTTTTATTTCAAATTTCAATATAACATATCTTCTAATAAGGTAGACCTTCTTTAAATGCATCTAGTGTACTATTTCTACTATACATTTCTGTATCAAGTCTTCTATATAAGATAACACAGTTATAACAGTACATGCCGACTAGAGGGAAGCTAGGCAGTGCTATAGCATACACTTTACAACAAACCCACCAAAGCAACCTCAGCAACAGTATCGCCATGTAGACTATAACTCAAAAAGTTTCAACCTCCTAACAGAACTCAACTCCAAATAAGATATATAAGACTAACCTATACAGAGGATGAAATAAGTTCAAGGACATACGAGATACATCACACGGGCTAAGAAAATAGCTATAGCACGGAACTACAACACAACATTCAAAGCTCATCAGACAAAATGCATACATTTTGCGATAGTACCCTAATGAGTACAGGGAATATCTTTTCTTTAAAGATGTATCATAGCTAAGTTCATAAGTTGAAACATGGTGATATGCTCTTTTTCATTAATGAAATATCTTTACTCTTTTACTTTCAGTTTTTTCTATTACTCTTATTTATCACTATCTCCAATTGATTTATAAATCATCCAATACACAATCAATCAAAATTAATCATTCTGTCCACAAATATTCAAGAACCACATACATATAATTCAATCCACCATACCCTTTCTTGAGATATACTTCCTTATAAAATGCTCATGTTGCTGAGTTATCCGTAATCGATTTTTTCTATACCAAAATAAACTTACAATTCGAATGGTCAAATCCCAAAAAATGAATAATCCATCAATCGATTTTAAGCCAACTGCTCAAGCTTACCCAAGGGATATCCTAATCCATAATTCAAACTCAGTGTTCTTCACCGAATTGTAATTCAATTCTCAAGCAAACCGCAACTTTTACTAAACTAGTTCTTCTTTATTATTTGATTGGCAATTTTAGATACTATCCACAAACAAATATTCTCCACAATCTAAATAAATATCTAAAGACATCTACTAGTCCAGTGATCGATTAGTAACAATATTCAAACCACAACAAATGACTTAATTAACTAATCAAAACTGATTTATATTCCAGTTTTCAAACATTTAAAAGGCCAAGCTATCTATCACCTTCTATTATCTCTAATAACCGACCATTAAAATCGGTTACTCAAACCCAAATACAACTAATGCAAGTGATACTTCGCTACAATTATTCAAATTCAAAATCACTAACCGATGTATAAAACGGTTATTATGCAAATCACAAATAGCACAAATTATGCTATCTCTGTTCATCAATCCTAACGTCACTTAAGACATAGCTCTTGGTCCCATCAAAACAATCCTCAATTCACAAATTACAATCCAGCAATATTTACTCAATTATCCATTTCACAATGTTCAATCATCATCCCTAATCAATCCTACCATGATCACATAAACATACACATATCAAAGCAACATAAAAGCACAATATATAAGTTAAACAAGTTCATTCTTTAAAGTTGGGTAGTCAGTTCATCATCAGCAAAACATGACCATACCATATTGTTCAAACAAAATATATAATTCTTAAAACAAATAAACTATTATAGAGTAGCCATATCCTCATCTCCACCCTCCTATTCTATATCATCATCTACAAGTCCTCCGTTAAGAAGAATTCTGCACGGGTCCATAATGACAAAATCAACAACAGGAGCAATAAACTTAGCTTGCTCCGCAGCCCTATCCAATCCAGCCAAGAACATTTCCAACCATAGTTCACCTTGCTATCATGAGTTAGAGAAAATCTTGCCCTTAACAACCCACTCAGAAACAGACTAAGGTTGGTTATCGAAAGATCAGGAAAAGATCTCAACCAATATGAAGAGTAACATTCTATAAATACAAAGTCTTAACTACGTAAAAGGTACGCTATTCACTCTAAATTATATTATACTCATTTTCTACTCTTGCTAACTTGAGTATCGGAGTACCTTTGCAGGTGCCCACCGCCACCATTCCTCTTAAAGTCGACGCATACCTCATCCATATCAAGCGAAGGCAAGCCCAACCTTGGACAGGATGAGTTTATACACCATCTGAGGCCTACCATGCAGGAACATGTTACATCATACATTTTCGAGCTCGAGACTTCTTATGGAGTAATGAGTATTGTCTAAAATAATTGAAAGTTGGCAAATGACCATCATGATTAATCTTAAATTCACTTCAATTCGCATATGTTTAATTCTTAGTTCAGGAAACTTCAAAACCATGATATGAATAATATTCATACATACACAACGTATTGGAGGGGAATTTAGAGACGGAAAAAAAATCCGCACCTGCAAATATCCGCCGGGATTATCTGCAATGAAAAGGCTAACAAGGACCCACAAAATCTCCACGGGACGAAGACCTGCCCCTCGAATAAATGGGGACGGAGGCATACTTGAAATAGATTGTGAGTGGATTGGGCTTGGAAAAGAAGTAGGAGATTGGGCAAAGTAGCTAGAATATGGCTTCGTGTGAACTTTGAATGATGGTGGGAGATATCTATAAAGGACTATGATGCTTAAGTTAGCAAGAATTATAGGCAGACTTAAATGAATTAGGATTAAGAAATAGTTTGAGTTTGATGGGATATTCATATAGGGAGGTCATGATTTGGCCACCATTCTTATGTTTCTCTACTTATAGTATTGGACAAAATTTTTCCTAATTTTCAGAGAGTTCCCCCACGTTATAGTTGTGGATGAGCTGTGGGTTTATATATGAAATAGTGTCTGATAAGGTCTTACTTGTTATGCAAGTCGGGTCGGACACGGATCATAGAACCCGTGTCCTAAATATCTCGGATAAATCCATGCTCCTATCATAACTCACATGGTTGGGCCTCTTTGATTCTAAAGAGATTGGGTTAATAATTTTAGACCATGTATCGTATTGGACCATGGCTTAAATTGTATCTTTATACATACATCTATAGAAGTGTTTTTTGCTGAATTGATAGAATTGTTCTACTTATTATGTTAAAAAAATTATTATTATTATAAGTTGATAAAAATAATTGAAAAAAAATCACTTGATAATTCTCAGTGAGATACGTTTCTAGACATAATAATAATAATAATAATAATAATAATAATAATAATAATAATAATAATAATAATAATAATGATGAGAAAAATACTTATTGTTGTTTGATTGTTGCTTTTATATATTTTTTTTTGATATTTTTATTCATATTTTTTTTTGTTTTTTATATTATATTTGTTCAAGTGAATTAATGAACTAGTTATTAGACCATTTCATGTAGGTATTTTATTTGGATTATAATTATAAATGTGAATCAAGTTTGGTTATATTATTTATAAAATTTGATTATAAATTAATTGTTGAGAATATGAATCCATTACCATGTTCTTAGGGCTAGAAGTGAGTCGAGCTGAGTTAAGTTAGACCAAGTTCAAGCTCGACTCAATAAAATTGAGCTTGGCTCATGATTTGACTTATTAACAATCGAGCATATTTTTTAAACTCAAGCTCAACTCGCCGAAAGCTCACGAGCTGACTCAAGCTTACGAGCTGCCTCAAATAATAGGAACATAATCTATAATTCTATATTAATAAATTATATTTTTTATTTATGTCCTACATCAAAATTATATATAAAAAATAAATATAAAATTTTAAATAATTAAGATCAATAATATATATAATTATATATTACTATTTCATATGCATATATATTATATTAAAAGTATATATATATAAAATCGAGTCAGCTTACGAGCTAATGAACTAAACTTATCTATACTCAAGTTCGACTCATTTAATTTATGAGCTCAATTCTAAGTTCAAACTTGACTCACCAGCTCACGAATTCAGTTTATCGAACTATTAACAAATCAAGTTTAAGTTAGCCTATGAACTGACTTGACTTGCTTCAAACCCTACATGTTCTTATACCATAAATGATTGATAACTGATTTCTAATATTTATATACCATTACTATTTACAAGTTATAATTTGAAAAAGCGAAAACTAATAATATGATACAAAGGTAATTAAATAAAATAAAAATCTTAAATGTTTAACCCTTAAATATCTATAAATTTTGGACACTTGTAAAATTTGCTTATGTTAGTTTAATAATAAAAAAAAAAATACTGACAAATGCCTTAAGAATGCATGCTAAAATTATTTTAGAAACTTCCAAAATTTTTTCTTCATTAAATATACAATGAATACATTAAAATCTCCAAATATTTAAATTTCCAATACAAACTTTATTTAAAAAAAGAAAACTCTAAACAACACACTTATTAGCAAATTCCTACATCTATTTAAGCCAAATAAAAGTAAATTTTACAAATGTTAAATAGTTTTCAATTTACACTAACGTTTCTACTAGTAGTAGCCACTGGTCACAGTAAAGATAGTAAGAACAATGCCGTCGGCGGCTCACACTACTAAAAGTAGACACTGACACCTCATTGAGTCTGAATTTTTTCATATATCACTGACACTACTAATAGTTTTCATATTATGAGGTAAACAATTCATTAATAAAAAAACCCAACTAGTTTGCAAAGAAGCAGCAATCAAGACTAGAAAATGAAACAAATGTCTCATAATATTTTTTATCTTATGACTAATGGTTAACAAATCATCATATACTAAGTTACAGATCCAGAAAAATGCACAAGAGATCCAATTTTCATCATGATTTACATCTGATTACAATGATACCATGGATCTACTAACAAAATCAGCCATGTGGTAGGAAGCAGGCCAGGCGCCATACATCCCTTGAAAACATTGCATTATATACAGAATATGACAGCTTATAAAAAATATTTCATTCTGTCATCTCTCCTCATGGCATTATATACAGCTTGGACCTGAAAATGCAACAAACAGATCAAGGTTTTTCCCTCTCTTTTTTCATTTTTTAAAGGGATAGGGATTTGTTGGGCATTGTGCTGGGTATGTCTGCGAGTCAGGATCTTCGAGAGAAGGGAATGACTTGAAGAGTAAAATGGATTTCACTTGTCAATTCATTTTCTTCCATCCCTTTATTTCGAAGATCCCAACTCGCAACTGCAAACTCGGACATCTGTGATAACGGGAATCGGAAACTGGGTACTGGGATTGGGGTAGGTGGAAATCCAATTGCGGCTTGAGTTTGATACCACTGGCTAAAGCCTCAGTGGCAATCAAAGATTTACTTGATTGTTAGTATGGAGAAACAATTAAGAAGGAATCCCCGAGTTAAAATAATTTAGAAAGTTTAATTCAAAAAGACTTACGTATAAAGGGGATATACCTGTTCACTAGAAACAACTTGGATAGGCCCAATATTTACGGATACATATTTGCCCCTAGCAGATAACTTCTGCTTCACTCGTCCCTGTCACAAATATGTTGAAATTCTTGAGGTGAGCCTCAACCACAAGTGAAATCGTGCATGTAATGCATTGATGACATTTCACAGTTAAATCATGAAATCTTCTAGACTACTGATGTAGTGAAAGCCTTGAAGTAAATCATATGCAAATGCTTAAGGTACAATACGCTACACATTTATGCTGTAAACACCTCAAGAGTCAGTCCATTTTGCAGGGACTTATGTTTATATAAAAAGCAAGCAAATTCATCGCAAGCACACCACAAACCAGTGACACAATATCACATTATCAACTTTATTTTTTCAAAGATCTAATTCTCAGAATATTACTGTATTACGTATTTTAAACATAGCAGGTCACAAATAATCATCCATCGGTAATCTAGTCCCAGTTAATTTGAAATACAAGTAAGCTGTAAAAGAATTCAAGGCTAGCTTATAAATTTGCTTATCTTGAGACAGCAGAACCTCAGACATTAATTTGGAAGATGGAAAATTAGAGAGTCAAAAAATGTGTGGATTATTATTAGGGTTGCTATGCCAATGTGTTTGATAAACCAGACAGAATACAATCCACAATGCAACCCAGGGGAATATTCAAAAGATCCTCCAAGTTTTCTGCAATTCTGAGGTACAACCAAATGACACATTCAACATTTTTTCTCTTGCTATCTATAGAACTCCTACACAACGAACTAACTTTCTCAACCTCAACTCAAGTAACAAACAGCTACATGTCTAACGTGGGCCAAAGCTATTCATCCAGCTATTCCTATTGATGCCTTTCCTTACAGAGACATGAAAAAATATACCCCTCTACCATTACTCCCTCCCACTCCCACAGCTTTCACCTTCTGCTCAAGGTGACAGTCTGGGAAATGTTGCAGCAGCTTCTCCGAAATTTCCCAAAAATCATCACAACAGAAGGAAACCTTCCATTGCACCAACAATTCAGCAAGACCCTCCTTATCTATCTGGGAAGGATCTACAGAATTATGAACAACCATATATATAGATAATGGGCAATCTTGCTTAACAAAAACCGAGGTAGCCTAGTGGTTGAGGCTTCAATCCCATAGAAAGAGCACTACAGCACTATTGTTTGAATCCTTCTCTTCCCAAACTTTAAGTATTTTCACAGATGTCCCCATAAAGATGTTGAGCTCTGACCAAGGTATTCTGGTTTGTGGCACTAAACACTTACGTATTCTTTGTTTAGTTTTGTTTATACTTCTCCATATGTCATTTACTTTTAAAACAATAAGAATCAATATACTTGATGATAATTCAGAAATAAAGAAGAGATAAAAAGTCAAGTAAACTTTTTGGGGTTTAACAAAAATAAAACTTAATATATTTATTCTTAAAAATGCATATTAGTTAATTATTAGATTAGTTGTTATTTGCTTTTATAATACTTTCCTAATAACAAAGAAAAAGGATTAAAAAAAGCATTGCTCTTTTCACTATAAGAGAACAATGAAGGCATTCTCAAATTTTACTTAGAAAATGATATATCTTTGATGATACAATTCAATAACTTCTGCTGCATCCCACAACTTTGTGTGACTTCTGGATCTGTTCCGCTGCTGCTCCTTATTATACATTTATAATTCAAAGCCAACAAGTCAACAAGAACGGAAGTGTGGTGGGATGCCAGGATTACGGGAATCTAGTGGAGCTCTGCAACGAATATCTAACTCTTACAGTGTGGTTCTTATAAATTGGTATCAAAGCCTCCTAATGTGTTCTCCCAATAACTGGCTTTCACATTTTATGGTTGGGGCCTTTTTTCCCCCTTGGTTGAGGCCTTGGTTCTTTATTCATGATAGCTAGTTTATATGGTAATGTTCTCCCATAGTTCTTCAAGTGACAAGTATGGAGACAAAGATAAAATAAAATTGTCTTATCTTGTTTGGTAAGTATAAATACAACGAGAGAAAAAAAATTATATAGGGTTAGAACAACCACTATCAAAACTATGCAAATCAAACATCATTCACTGGACTTCTAAATTTACTAGTAAACATGTTGATTATCTACTAAGAAAGCGAAGGAGTGTATTATATAGCATTAATACAGCGCTAGCTAGCAAAATCTCACAGCACTGAACACAAGTAGGACTGACAATTTACTGCATTGTGGGCATTGTGATTTTTTTTTTCAATTTTTTTTTTCTTTTCGGGGAATTTATTTCTTTCAGCTGATGATCTAACAGAAGGTATCATTCACCTTGTAATGACAATTTATAAGAACGAAAATAAAACTATGTTCTCCACCAATAATACACAGTTCAAGAATACATCAAGTTACACAAGTAAATTGAAGCAAAAGGTTTAAAAAATTGAAGATAAATTGATGAATAAAACTTCATAAATTAGTGCATCAATCAGAATTTTTTTTTAACCTCCAAATTTTGAGAAATACAGTGCTGCTTACCTCAGGAATGGGCTGTTGGATTACAGATTCCACGGCAACAACCATTGATTGCACGAAGTCCTCCCCTCCGGTTCCTATTGCAGTAAATCCTCGAACAGTTGGGTACGAGTTCACCTGCGCCGCAGCACATCATCACCCACAACACAAACATTCTGAAACTCTAACAAGTTTAATCACGTTGAGTTACATAATTATTCAGTCTCAAACCATTAGTTATGGTACTGGAACAAAAAAAAAAATATCTCTTTTCGCTACTGCATCATACCACAATTTGCAAACTACAAACCCAACTGACACACGGTTTTTGCATGATGATGAACACAACAAGCTATGAAATACACAAAAAAAAAAATCCATTTTTTGTACCTTCTGGTCCAAAGTGAGCCACTCATTCGTAGAATCATCAGTCACAGTGCCTCCAATAACCATGTTCGTAGTTTGACCAACCCTCCCTTCTGTCTTCGACACCTCTACAACCAAAACCAAACACAAAAGTTTAATTTCAACTTTTATTTTAAAACAATAAATTAAAATTTTAGAGAAAAAGAAAATTAAAAGGAAAGAAAAAAGAAATAGAGAGATTACCTGAAATGGCTTTTAGAACAGCTTCTTGAGGCGGACCCTGATCGTCCTGAGACGAAGACGACGACGTTTCGTTGTGAGAGCAACAAAGAGTTCTTCCTCTGTGAAACCGTTGAGCCCTAACGGTTCTGAATCGCAAAGTTCCTCTGTTCTTGGAATTGAAACCACGAAGATGTTCCAATTGGTAAGGTTCCACAAGTAAAGCTGAACGAAGCATAAACCTGCACGCCATTTTCTCTTTCTGTTATTATATCTGTTCCTTTGTTTCTTCCTTCAGTTCCAATTTATACTTGCCTATCTTCCCGTTTGCCTTGGGAAAAAAAAAAGGAGACCAGGATTTTTGTGATAAATGATAAGAACCAAAATGTATGGTCGAGAATGCCCTTGTCAAGTTCACCGGCACTATGGAATAATGGAAAATTTCAAGGGTATTATTGGCTTTTCACATCTAGTTAAATAACAGTGATTACCTTACTTTTTGTCTTTTTAATTTTTCTGTAAATTTCGCTTTACGTTCAGAACCCTAACACTAACAATTTCTCGCAATTAGGATCCTTTTTTTTTTCCGCCGATGTATGGATCCGAGAGTAACAGGGAAGATTCGGAGCGAACCGCTTTCAGAAGAGCGGAGAAGAATTACAAGCTCTACTACGATACCAATGCTTCCAAGAACAAAAAGTAACTTAATTATCTTATTTTATTTTATTTTTCTTTTGTGTGTTTGTTGAACGCAATTAGTTAGTTGCAGTGTTGGTTACACTGTTGTGTTGATCACTGGAACGTTTTCCTCTCTTGGCGCAGGAAGAAAAAACCCAAACCGGTGGACTTGACGGAAGTTCTTGACTTCCGTTCAATTTTAGAATGCCACGATCGAAACGGCGAGCTTCCTCCGTTTGTTAACGTCATTCACGACAAGTTCAGCTCCCCTGTGTTCTCCTTGCAAAATCGCCCAGGTATTCATTCATCAATTTTTTTTTTTTTTTTTGGGTTGGTTGTGCGTAACTAACTTGAAAACTTCTTGCATCAGAATTTGTTACTAACTTGGTGACTCAAATAACTAACTAACTAACCATCCAACAAACCAATCATCTTAGCATAATGTGTGTTCAATTGGAAAATTATAAATGCCGTAGTCCAAGTAAACTACTCCTTCCGTATACATTAAAGAAAATCAATGTATAGATTCAACTTGCATCTAAAGTTCTGAATACATTGATTATGGACGTATCAATCTGTGCAAAGTTATATGTATTTTGAAATGTAGGGAATAATCGTGTGTGCATTTGTAACTAACTCGATGACTTGTGTAAGTAAGAACTAAGCAATGAGCTAAACAGAATGCGGTAGTGATTGTTGTGTTTTGTAGGTTTTTATTTTATTCCTGGGGCGTTGAGCATAGAGAAACAATGCAGTTTGATAAGGGAGAGTTTGATTGATTTCCCACAGCCACCTAATAGAACGAATCACAATGCGATCTATGGTCCTATACACAATCTATTTGATGAAGCAAAAGAAGGGAAGGTTCTGGTAGAAGAGTACTCTCCCGTTGGTTCACCTGAGCTAGGTCCTGATTGCGGTTTTCAAGATGGTAAGAGGTGGAAGTTCGTAACAGAAAAGGAAGAGCTCATAAGGAAGGGAAAATCTGTTTCTGCTTCTGCTTTGCTGCGGAAGCTGAGATGGAGCACCCTTGGCCTACAATTCAATTGGTCCAGGGTACGTTTTGTTTCACAAATTACCAATAAAACGTATACGAGTATGTAAGTGTTTCACAGCTGCATGTCTCTCCAGAACAGCTATATTCTTAGTTATGGGAATTGATGTGCTAACTTATTTTGGGCTTGGAATACTATATATTCATACCTAGTAAGTGTAATGTAATATTTTGATTTTGATTTTGAGAAATAGTTATATGATAAATGGCCATGGTTGATCTGCTTCTTAGCTTACATAGGTTTTTAACTACCAAGGAATTGATTTTCTGGTTGTGAATGAGAAAAGATAATTGGTTGTGAAGACTAGCTTGCGAGTTACTGACAGTGCCTCAATTCTTTTTTGGTGTAAGTTTGCTTAAAATAATATTATATTTGAGTTGCCAGTAGAAGCTGTTCTAACGAGTTACTTAGTTGTCAAACTATGTAGGCTATGTTTCTTATGGCTGCATCACCTGAATTTGTAATGAGTCTTTTTTGGGAGTTATAATTTCAACTTGTGCACATCACATCTTATGTCCAGGAAAATCATCCAGTGGTTATTTTGTGTGCAGCGGAACTATGATGTATCTCTCCCACATAACAAAATCCCTGAAGCTCTGTGTGATCTGGCCAAAGAATTGGCTAAACCTGCAATGCCTGCTGGTGTTGAATTCCAGCCTGAAGGTGCAATAGTGAATTACTTTGGTTTAGGTATGCTTATAGCAAAACTTAATTTATATTAGATCTCAATGTATGATAACTCCTCGGGCTGCGGGTAGTAAAGCTTTATAATAGATTTTAAAATAGTTGATACCATATTTACTTCAGGTGACACACTGGGTGGCCACCTTGATGACATGGAAGCAGACTGGAGCAAGCCTATAGTTAGCTTAAGGTATTATATACCTGCTTCTTTTTCGAATTTTAGCTTTAGAAAACCCAACAGAAGGATCGAACTTGTTCTTGGATCATAATTAGTTTATTATCTTGTTGCCATAGTTTGGGCTGCAAAGCTATATTTCTTTTGGGTGGAAAAACTAGAGAGGATCCTCCCTTGGCAATGTTTCTTAGAAGTGGTGATGTTGTACTCATGGCCGGAGAAGCAAGGGAATGCTTTCATGGTAAGTTTTATTGCAAAAACATACTTAAGAGTGTGTTTGCTTTGTGTAAAAATGTGGTGAAAATATTCTCGAGTAGAATTATACGGAAAGCGTATCCATGAGAATTTCCACTTATTTTCACTTTCAAACCAAACATACCCTTAGAAAAAATAACATGAAAGATGAATTCCTATGATCATTTGAAGTTCTGGACTCAAAGAAGTTGGAAATCAGTTTGATTTTGATGTGTTGCAGGTGTTCCACGGATATTCACAGATGAAAAAAATGCTGAAATAGACCATCTTCAGGCACAACTTTCACATGAAGATGATCTTTGTTTCTTAAAATACATTCAAACTTCAAGGATCAATATCAACATCAGACAAGTTTTTTGAGTAGTGTGTTTCTTTTCTTCCAAAGTGAAATTTTGGTTGATTAGCTGATGAAAAATGAAATGATGTATCATTGTATAATTTAATTTGACTATGGCTTAATTTTCATCTTTATTCTGACAATTAAGTCTTGTCCAGAAAACCACCCAGTCTCTGGAATTCTTTGTCCTCACCAGTTTCCTTAGACGAAGAAAATTAGACCAGGTTAGCGGGTCCAACAAAAAAAAACTAGTCAGTGAAAATAAGTTATTCTTTTTCTTATGCTTTAACACTATAATCTTTCAAAAACGTAGTATTAATTTGACAAATAATAACAAAAAGAACATTTTCTTTATACATAACAGACGCTCTTGTGCATTTTGCGAATGAATTAATAATTGGATCCAATCTTTTTGGAAACATGTAAATAATTATTTAGATAATTGTTCTCACCAATTCTTCTCATGGGAAATTCTTTTCCGTCTAGCTTGTTAATGATTATGGAGAATCTTTCAAACATATCATATGTTTTCTTCTTCTTTTATGAAGAATAGCTCGTATTCTCCCATAAACATGTTAGGTCTAGTTTATCGGATTTGTTTGTTACTTTATGTATGGGTTGAAGCTTGTCCCACATTTTTCTGGCAGTTTTGCATCTCGAGACCTGGACCTTTTCAAAGTTTTTGGTGCAATGCATCATGTTGATTATTTTGGCATTTATCTTGATATTCTTTTCTTCAATTATCTTCTGAATCGTCCTCTGAAACTATTAGTATATTGAACAAATAACCTTATTATCTCCTCTTAATATAAGTAGTTATTTCCATTGGACTATATTTGGGTTAGTGTATAGGAGACTATGTTGGCTATAGATTTTTACAACATGTTAAGCTTGATTCCTTGAACGTGAGTTCTTGATATCAGTCAGTTAAACCATGAGAAGAGGGGTTGAATTAAAGTAGCTTTAAGACTTTTTCCCCTTTTAACCTTTAAAATATAATTATGCAGGAGATTTTTCTGTTTCCTCGCATAATGTGCATAAGGCTAACAAAATAGAGGAAACATAAAGAAGATTACACAATCATATATCTTGGTTTAACGTCGAAAGATAATAAGGTCTGCATCCAGTCTTTACTAAAAAATTATAAATTATGGTAGAATTTTTTATTAAATCAAAACTGATTATATACACCAATTTCAATGAAATTATACCCAAATTCACCAGTAGAAAACTACCAAGACTCTATTCCCTAGTTCCTTTCTCCAAAACTATTTTAATCTTACTCCTTAGTTTCTAATGAATGCAAAATCCAAGAAAGTTATACCTAATTGACCGACAAAGCTGCCATTACTCTCTGTCCTAGTTCATTTACCCTAAACTATAAGAATCTTCCTTCTGAGTTTGAGTTGAAAAAACAAGTGTAAGCTTCTACTCGAGCCTAGACCTATTCGAAAGTATAAAGCCTTTCTCTAAGCTTGAACCCCCTAAATAAATTTGATTGTATGAGCTCAATTTCTATGCTCAAACTACCAAACAAATTACAAAGAAACATAAATTTATTATGGCCTTTTCAAATATATCTCTCTTGCCTTTATCCTTCCATGGCTTTTATTGGTTCCTCACTTGATATCAATATTTTCTCTTTTCTATTATAGAAAGAGATAGACAACAATAAAGTAAAAGCACTCTACAACTAGCTAAGAATATTAAGACTATCCTCCTCATCAAAGGAACATAATGAAAATTCTATGTAATCATGATATGAGAAAAAGAGGATGCTCCACTGATGGAAGAATGATGCTAAAAACCTCTCCTTTTTAAATTTGAATTCTAAATTTTGTATTATTTGATAAAGTGTCATTGCTTGAATTCAAACTATACTGCTTATTGTGTAAGGTACTGGTTACTCCAAAAAAATATGGAGGTTTGGGGATTAGAGATCCTTATTGTGTAAATATTGCTCTTCTTGGGAAGCTAGTTTGGACTTTTTTCCAGCAGCCAAACAAGCTATGGGTCCAATTATTGGATGCCAAATACCGATCATCTCTATATGACTGTTTTAGTTATCCTAAGAACAAGGACTCTCCCATTTGGAGGTGTCTTTGCAAGGCTTGGAAAGTGTTGAAGGATGGGTTTGCTTGGTGTATTGGAGATTTGAACCAGAATTTTTGGTTTTCTAGCTGGAGGAGAAAAGGACGGTTATCTAATGAGATGGATTATGTCCACATTTCTGATTCGAATCTCCGGATACAGGATATTTGGTCGGTTGGTAGGTGGCATTTGGATACTCTTTATTCTCCTTTATCTCAAAATCTGAAAGATAATATTCTCTCTTACAATCCAGATGAACAAGCAGGTCCGGAAGTGGGTTGGTATTGGAGTGGGTCTGCTGCCAAAGTCTATGACTCACGCAATGGTTACTTGTGGTTGTGTAAGCAGCTGTTTGGTTGGGAGGAGAGGGAGAATTGGCTTTGGCTTTGGCGTCAGCTTGTTCCGGAAAAGCATAAATTTTTGGCTTGGTTGTGTCTTAAGGAGGCTCTTCCTACTGCAAGTTTTCGCTTTAGAAGAGGGATGTCGTCATCGGATATGTGTCCAAGATGTCTTTCTAGCCAGGAATCGGTTATACATTGTATTCGGGATTGTCCAAAAGCTCAGCTTGTCTGGCAAAGGTTGGATATTCCTTGTCATCCTTTGGATTTGAAGAACTGGTTCTTGTATCATAGCAGAGAGCACCCGTTCAAGTTCTTTTCGGGACTTTGGTGGATATGGCGAGCAAGGAATAACGACATCTTTAATCCCCATGAAACTTGGCCTCCGGAAAAAGTCATTTGTCTGGCATTAACTTCAGAAAAGGAGCTTAGAAATATTTTTGAATTACAACGTATGTCCCTTCCCTCTACTCTAAATGGTTTTTGGAATCCCCCATCCATTGGTACTTTTAAGATTAATTGTGATGCTAGTTATTTTGGTTCGGGTGATAGTGTTGGTTTTGCTTGTGTTATTAGAGATTGTAATGGGAGCTGGCAAAGGGGGTGTTTGGGAATGATTGAGAGTAATAGTATTCTTCAAGGAGAATTGTTTGCTATTTGGAGAGGATATCTCTTAGCTTGGGATGTGGGTCAACGAGATGTTATTTGTGAGACAGATTGTGTGGAAGCATTTAATCTTGTTACTCAAGATGGTTTTGGGTTTATTGATCCACTGGTGCTCAAAATAAGAGATATCATGCATTGGAATTGGCGTGTTGACTTTCGTTTGATTATGAGAGATGCAAACACGGTGGCAGATACTATGGCAAAGATGGCGATGAAGTTACAACTTTCGCATGTGGAGCTTCTTTCACCTTGGGAGGAGTTTAAGAGTAGTCTTAAACGGGACTGTCCCTCTATTTAAGCAGTTCCTTGTTTTATTTTTTTTGTTTTTCTTTGTTTAATTTATTTCAGTCACCAAAAAAAAAACTATACTGCTTATTTGGTTTGGGTTGCTATTGAAGCAAAATATTTGTGTGGTTAACATGTTTGGGTTCTCAGGTTTATATTACCATTTTGATAAATGAACAAATCAATGTCAATGTGTTTTTAAGGTTTGCGTTGAAGTAAATATAGCTTCTTTTAACATCACAAATTATAGGTCAAATAGGTCCCCTAAAATATTATTATAAGGCAAATAGGTTCTCATCATGAAAACGGCGCTGTTTGCATTCTCTGTCTAAGTAGGGACGAATTTGTCCTCCCCGAAATGATGTCGTTTTGTCCCTGGTTCCAATACGACGTTGTTTTGTCCAGCGTGAATGGGGACCAAAATGTCCTAAAAATGACATGTCACAGTTAACCTGACACGTCACCACTTTAACTGGATCAAACGATTTTGGGATGTATCTGGGGGATATTTAAGAACCTCAGGGTCGAAATCTTAGTTAAATTTTGTGGAGGACAAAACTGTCGGATAGTAAATTTCTTGGGGACCTATTTGAGGTATTATTCTTTAATAATCTATAAATAAAATGCTGAAGTTTGGCTTAATTTAATGTGGTAAAAGGCTGGAAAATCAGAAGAAAACAGAGAACTTTCCGGTAAGTTTGAAGAAAACGTTGTCGTTTTGGGCAAATTTGGCTTACCGCGCCTAATGTCTCTCACTCTCACTCTCACTCTCACTCTCATTCCTCTCAGCTTCCACCAGAAGTGCAGGACTCTAAATCCCCCTTCTCCAACCCTAGCCTCTCTTCGAGCCACTGCCGCCGCCTGTCCATCGAGCGACTGCCACCGTCCGTCTGTGTAACCACTGCTCTCTCAAGCTGCAGAACTTTGAACCATATCATTCCCCCTTCTCTAACCGTAGCTGCTGCCACCACCGGTCCGTCGATCCACTGTCACCATCCATCCGTCGAGCTCGGTCACCGTTTGTCCATGTAGCCACTGCCCTTAAGCCTCCAACCCCTGCTCCCTTCTTCCGTGAGCTCTCGGTGCATCCCCTGCTCTCTTCATCTTCTCGCCGTCATCTTCATCTTCTCGCTATCGTCAGGTCGGCATCTTCCGTCAATCAAGGGTCTGTCGGCGTCATCTTCGAAGGTCAGTGAATGTCTTGATCACTTGTTCTTCACTTGTTCGGTTCTTCATTTTTTTTTACCTTTTTGTGCTCTGTTTCTGTGATTAGTTATGGTTTTGTGTGTTGTGATTTTATTGATTAATGAATGTCTTGTGATTAACTCTACTTCTTTACTGATTAGTGATTAGCTCTGGTTCTTTACTGATTTTGTGTGTTATGTTTTCCTGTTTTGTTTTGTAATTTAATTGTACCTAGATTGTAACTATGTTGATTATTGTGACTATGTTCTTTCCAAGTCACAGGTTGCCAAATTGAAAAAGAAGAAAAGAAAACAATGAAGATTTCTGATACATTCTGCAACAAACTGACAAAATACAAGACCAATCTCAGTCATCTACAATCAAACAGCACCCAGTTGTTCTTATATTCTTGACATCATAGTTTTAGTAGTTCAAATGGACAGTGATCCTTAGCAATGTCTCTGCTCCATCAGTGGAAACCTGTCCTGGGGGGATAAGAGCTCTGAGCTCTGCAAAACCGCTTGCGTTCTTGAACTTCCTTGTGCCCCCGATCACTGATAACTGCGACATGGCGCTCCCTATCTTGTACAGGCCATAGAAGTTAAGGCTGTCTCCATACTCCCCTCCTTCGAACAAGGCGGTAAATGTCATCATCTGTCTACTCCCATCTGCCGAACTCGCCACGTACACTCCTTGAGCTTTCCCAACTATTTGTGACCCCAGCTCTGGTTGAGCCGTTAAAACATCATCAATTACAGTGATTGTGCCGAAACCAAGTCCCAAACCATCAGGTCCTAACTGCAACTGGGCATTATTCTGGTTGTTATTGTTGCCTGAGTCTCCTGCAAAGCTCGTACCAGCCAAGCCGGTTCCAAGTGGGATCCCGAATACTCCGTTGACAGTTGGAAGAGCACCATTGGCATTAGGGACAGCAGTCTGACCTTGCGGGATGTTGAATCCTATTGGCATCGCAAAAGGCACTTGCCCGCTGTAAATGTTGCCCAGCAAGCCGGTAACCGGCCTAGCTGTTAGGCTGCTTCCTCCTTGAATGTCATGCATGTACAACTCAATCATTGCTTCTTTTCCTGTGGCTGCAATCGGGTCAATTGCGGATACATCAATCACTTCCCATTGAGCAATGGTAATTAACATTGCCATTGAAGCTGTAAATAATGATCTTATCAACATCTTGTTTCCAAGTATTTCAGATGTAGATTTTGCTACTTCTTCTATTTAGTAAAGAGTCCTTTTTTGTTAAGTGCAATTGAATACAAAACCTTGGTATTATATAGTAGAGAATGCATGGGTGAGTTTTGGAGTGGTTGTGAGAAAGGAGATTTCATGAAGTGGTTGAATTTAGTAAGAACGTTGATTAGTTGAAATGAGCCACATCCTTATCTAGTGGCATTTTTGAGGTGTTTGTGAAGGAGAATATTTGTGATGAAATGAAATCAGGTTCTTCGTGAAAATGCATAGCGAAAAAAAGTAATTTGATTTAAACCACTCAATCCCTTAATGTTTTTCTATCGCTAGATGTTCTACGATTCAGAAAATGGATCTAGATGGTGAGGTACAACTAAACCAAAGTCTAGTGACACTATTATCGTTGAAAATCTAAAGAGAAAAGTACGATAATGGTATTTTCAATTAAGAGCAATATCACATTATTAATAAAATCTATTATTTTTTTTAATACTTGATCAATAACCAAGAGCTATTTTTGTACTAATTCAAAATTTTAAATCTTAAAGCATAAATTTTAATAATATAAAAATAAAATATCTAAAATATTAACTAATATTAATAAAAAGTATTTACTTTCTGACATCTCTTTCAATTATTGTAATTACAATATTAGTATAGTATTTTCATGTGAACGGTTAATGTTCCAAATTTTATTAAATTTTATTTTATTTAAATTTTCTTTGAATTACTCAAAACTTGATGTTGTTTTGAAATAATCCTATTTACTAAGGATATACTTAAAAATAATGTAATTATGTTTTTGTAATAAAAATTTAATTTGGCCTCTCAAATTCCATATTTATCTCAATTAAAATCTTCAAATTTTAATGATTTAAAATGGTACTTAGAACTTAACTCTATAATAATTTATTTTAGTCATTTAATTTGGAGTGAACACCCAATTCGGTCCTTATCCTTTTTTTTATGGATATTGTGACTTTTGTCCAAAAAAAAAAGGACAAATCGGTCTCTGTCCTATACTTTCATGAGACGTCGCGGTTCTTCCGTCATCAGTCCTTATCAAAATAGACAAAAATTTTACGTGTCAGTTAACATTGTTGATGTGGAGGTTAACACTTTGTTAAGTTTACGTTGGCCATTAGAAAATGGACAGGGATCGATCTATCCCACTTTAGAAACCTAAAACTATGTCTTTTTTTGGTTTCACTCCATGTTCCATTAGGGAATGGACAGGGGTCGATCTGTCCCGCTTTAGAAACCAAAAACTACATCGTTTTTGGTCTTCACTGAAATAGAATGGTTTGAAAGTGATTCCATGCAGCTAATCTCTCACTCTTCTCCCAACCCAAATACAAACCCTAGGAGACCATGATTGGTAGTGGAGAGCGTTGTTCATCATCAAATCGACGAAGTGGAGACGATTCAGGCTGGAGCTTGAATTCTAGTGGGAGTGTTGGAGCTCCGAAGAAGAAGAAATAGGTTGCCCCCAATTTGTTATTGTGGTTCTCATGCAATTTTGTTCATGTCAGGGACGGTGAATAATCCAGACAAATTATTCTTTCGCTGCCCATACTTCAAGGTAGTTGTTTAGGGTTTAGCTAATTTTTTGTTTTCAATTTCTATTCCATAGATGCTAACAAATGTTAAACATTTTTGTAGACTGAAAAATGGTATTGCAACTTCTTTGCATGGTTAGATGATTATGTTTCTTTATGTGGTGAGGATGCTAACAAGGCAGTCTCAGTTGGGGCATCAAAGCAGAAGCATAATCGATTGGAAGGCCATGGTTATGTGGTGGATAACAAAGTTAATGAGTTGAAGGAAAGATTTATTGGCTTGAAAGATCAGTTAGATAAGTGTAGATTGAAAATGGGTGAAAGTAGATGTATTAGGTATGGGTTTAATTTGTTAGCATTTTTTGGTGGGGTTGTAATTGCAAGCTTGTTCAGAGCAAGTGTGTAGGATTTTGATAGCTGAATTTTGTTATTTTCTAGAGTTGAATTTTGAACAACACTTTTGATGATGAATGAAATAAGAAATATCGTGGTGAATTTGTAAAATTTGAACTATGACAATGAATATGTTAAATTTCATCCTTTTATTGATAAATAATAGCATATATGTCATGAAATAAACTTAACAAATATGCATGCTAGCTAAGCAATAGATGTGTAGCAGTAAGTATCTAAACTCAAAGAAAGATGCATGTTCATATATTGATAATAAAGGAGCAATTCAGTTGTTGAAATAACTTAACACATAATATGTCCATTCAAAATATGGGCAGCAACATGGCCTTGAGTCAGATAACCAAAATATAGGGATCTCAACCAAAAGCTCTAAACCTAAAATCAGTAGTATTAAGTAGCAAAATATAGTAGTTTTTGAACCAAAACATCTGTCCTAAAGGTTTGTAGCCAAGATACAAATTAGCAACGAAAGATGGTCTAATTTCATGTCTTCTTAGGTGGCCTAAGTCCTGGGCGCCTGAAGCCGGAAGTGGGCACAAATTTGAAATGCCTTGAAGCAGTTTTCGAGCTTGCAGCAACTGTTGTTTCTGCTGATATTGCACCATCTCCACTTGTTGGATTTGTTGGAGGAGATATTGGGCCATAAGTAGGATTTGCCGAAGTATGGGACCTCAGAGCTGGACCTTGTCCTGGTTGAGATTTGAACCATAGTGTTAGCCTTGGTGTTGGTGGGGGTGTGGGCATGAAACTTGGCATATTAGCAGTTGGGTTAGATTGATCTGTTGTAGGTACTTGATTGAAGTGCACATACTGGATTGTTGGAGGTGGGGGCTGACAATAGGGTTCTTTAACCTTCAGGTTGGATTGGATTGAGTTGTGAAGGCTACATCATATGGACCTTCTTGAATGTTGCTGGAATTTGTAGCATGCTGGACCTACAAAGAATTTTTTATGATGTCTTAGAAAATTTATGAAGTTAAAGTAACTAGCTTTAAAGTTATATAGGATAACTTTACCTCTTCTGATTGTGGGGAATTCTGTGACAAAGAAATCTCTTGTGGTTGACCTTCTAGACCTACACCAAAAACCAAAATAATGCTTAGATTTTTAGAAAATTATTATCCCACAGTCACACTGTTTATTATTTCTCTTCTTCTTGGACCACACACACAATGTACATGCCAAAGCATATAAGAATTATTGAAAATGACAACACACATTTAAAAAGGTAAGGGAAGGATCACACTAACCTGGCACGTCGCAAACTCTGTGCAATCTCCGTCCAAGCTTCAACCAAGCTCCGTCAACCATACTATCAACCACCGTCAACAACAATATGTGGAGGTCAATCAGCAACCTTGTCAGCAATACTGTCAACACGTTGCTCTAACTTCGAGAGGTCAACGATCACTTCAAGGGGAGGACTCTTGCTCTAATAGAGTTTTCTAGTAATTACCGGAGCAACACTGGAGGCTTATATGGAAACCCCAATCGAAACGCATCTCAGACCCAAAAAATGACGTAGTTTTAGGTTTCTAAAGTGGGACAGATTGACCCCTATCCATTTTCTAATGGCCAACGTGGAACTTAACAGAGTGTTAACCTCCACATCAGCAACGTTAACTGACACGTAAGCTATTTTTGTCTGTTTTGGTCAGGAGAGATGATGGAAGGACGCGATGTCTCACGAAAGTATGGGACAGGGACCGATTTGTCCCTTTTTTTTTTGGATAAGGGTCGCGATGTCCATCAAAAAAAAGGACAAGGATCGGTCCCTGTCCTCTAACTAATGCATTATTTGGATTTAAATGATTCGAAATGGCATAACTTAGATTTTGGAAGGATTAAGTGAGTCAAACAGAGGCCAATCCTAGGTTTAAATAATATCACATTAGTGTTGATATTAACGATGCTATATATTTGTAGAACTTTTTAGAATTTTCATGATCTATTTCTATAAAAATAAATATCTAGATATTATGATGGAGAAGTTTAGAAGTTAACTAAATAAATTAAATACTAGAAATATCTAAAATTTGGAATTATCTAGAATCAACTTATAGAGCCTGTAAATAGGCCATCATAGAGTTCATTGTAACTAACTAATAAACATATCAAATTCCACTAGCATTTGTACTCTCTCCTTAACTCAATAAAAAATATAACTATCAAATTTCTCAAACCATTTATTTAAATTACTTATTCATCAAAACTATCCTTGCTACAATATTCAAGTCCATAATACACTAAACTAATATCAAACTATTTCATAAAACTAACAGTAGCATCAGAGCTACATTCGATCATCTATTGGGCGTAAAATCTTTCCTTCTAACTTATCAACTATACATATCTACCACATTATAACCCACTCAAAAAATAAATTTTTTTCCATAACATGGCTATCTCAACCATCAATATCCCCATGTCCATATTGTCAAAAGATAATTATGAAGATTGGCATTCTCAAATAAAAATCTTTCTACAATTACAAGACTTGTGGAATATTGTTCACGAAGAGTTTATCATGCCAGAAAATCAAGCAACATTTTCCGCTGTAGAAAAGAAAAAATTTAAAGAAGAGCAACAAAAAAATTATATTGTTCTATGTTTCCTCTAACAAGCTGTAACATTAAGGATGATTTTGTTTAAGGGATAATTTTAAAAATAATTTTAATATTAAGGACGGTTTTGAAAAAAAAAATTGGAAATAATTTTGATTTTCACACTAAACTATATGAATCAAAACAGTACTTATTTCAAACAAATCCACAATGAACAGAAAAGATGCATCTACTTATATATCTTTTCATCGGTCTCTTTATCGCATAAGTCTATACTTATAGTTTTTTATCTATAGTTTAGATTGCATTCTTGTAAATTTGAGGATAATATATGTTGAATTGATAACATCTTTTGAAATAACTCAAAACCAAGATAGCATTTTGAGTTAAGTTATTAAGTTTATAGACTTCTCAACATTATTACTGTGTAAACATTATGGGTCTTTGTATTTTACAAAATATTTTCTGTAACTTAATCCTATAATGATATTTATTCTTAAGAAGACTTAAGAAAAAAATTTCTAAGATTTTTAGATGTTGAAACTAAAGCAAGTGCCAACTTCTCCAGTTTTAGATATCGAAGCTCGACATGCTAAAGAAATATACTGGTGTTGAATGCGATTTACCTCTCTAATTAAAATGAAACTAGCAACATAATTACTGACAGATAAATATAGATATAGAAGCCTCCCAACCACTAGACGATGCAGGAGGATATATAGTAGGTGTAGATAATATGTCTATTAACTCGCCAAAAGCATGCTTGCAATCCGGATTCCAACAGAATTCTTTTTGCTTATTTGAAGTCTAGAAAACTTATCTAGGCAATGCGTGAGCCGATGTAAAAGTGGGACAAAGATGCTAGTCGTCCAGTTAACTATTGTCAGACATCCTTCAAGGACAGAGGACTTTTTATGTTTAGCATATATAGCATGCCACATGTTAGGATTTGCTTTAATGCCTTGGTTGGTCAACATAAAACTTAGGAACTTTCCTCCCTGGTCCCTTATGCATACTTCTTTGTCGCATATGATACTCTCTTAACTGTGCAAATATTTCTAATTAAAAGGTCAATAACATGACTACTCCCCCATCATTGTTTTGGTGACTATGTCCTCAACATAGACCTCAATGTTGCGGCCGATTTGATTAGCAAAGACTTAGCTTTATGAGACGTTGATAAGTTATTAATTGCATTTTTAAGAATAGATGGCATAATTTTATAACAAAAATTATTGTGTTTAGTAATAAATCTAAATTAATCTTAGTCATCATGGTGCATTAAAATTTGATTATATCCGTTTTCTCAATTTTTAGCAAATCGATAGTGGTTCGATTCTAATGGTCTAGGAGCGAAACTTACTCCTTTTTTGCAGGTACCAGTTCTATAAGTGCATCAAAGGTTCTCGAATTAGACGAGTATTAAAATAGGAAATAAGTTCGAAAAAATGCCAAAAAGGATAAAAGAAGCGTAAAAGAAAAGATTCGAAAAGTAAATTGACTGAAATCAAAATAGTTTGCATTGAATTTAAACAAAGCAGTAAGATGTCTTCGACTGAATCAAAGGACTTTTGACATAGAAATTAAAGACGCTAAAATGTAAATTGGACAAAGAAATTAAACATTGCTTGAAAGATAAATTGGACAGGAAAAATAAAGTTTTACAAAAAGTGTAAATGGAAATTTAAAGACAATGGAAGGAACCCTACAGAAATCGAACTCGAATGCAAACTCAGAAATTCGCTGGGGATGTGAGTGTGCTTGAGTGTATTTCTGAAAAAAAGTTCCAACCCCTATTTCCTAGAACTTGCTAGTATTTATAATCTACTTTCTATAACCGACCATTAATTGCATGGTGCTGCCTTGTATGTGCATTCCTTTATAATCGTTCCTTCTCTTTTACTAATGAACGTTACCGATAAATTTCCAACTCAGAGAAAAGCCTTTAACTTCCTTCTTTGTATAACCGCTCGATTCCCCATTTCGAAAGTGCCATTCGATCCTCTATTCAAATTATCTTCCCGATTCACCAAGGTATCAAAATCAAGTACACGTCAGACAACTTCTATTTAACACTGGTACATGTGTCTTTGATTTCTGCTCCCCTCTTAACATCTCTCCAACATTTTGAGTTAGCTTATTCTTTTGAAAGTATATCTTGACCAACAAATTTCCCCCTAGGATTAAAGAAAAGCAAGATCGGGCAATTTCATCTCTAATTGAAGCGATCTCTTCAGATTAACTTGAAAATCTAGACTTTATCTTTAGTAATGATAGGGTTTGATAGTTTTCTAATTAATTTGGGATGTTCATCAATATGACATGTCCTTAATAGAACCGATCTTCTTCTCGGTTCTTAACAACCTAGTCCCTCCTGAAATAAGACAGTAGTGGTTTTAGCTTGTAGTTCTCGTGATGACATGCCATTATGTTATGTAGGTTTTATCTATTTGATAGGACTAATAAGAAATTTTACACTAAGCCATATCTATGGGTCAATGTATGTGAGAGATTAACGTTAAGTGAATACATTGGTTTCTTTCTTGTAAGGAGGTAGGAAAGGATCCAGAGTTGCCTAAGGCTTTGAGAGCCAGGATGCTTGCTTTTGAAGATGAAGTAAACATGGTCATGGACCAATATCTCGGTGCTGTTGAAAATATGGATGAACACAAAACCCTAGTTGGTCGTCTTGACTAAACTTTCTTATACCCCTTAAGTAAGAGGAGGAATAGGAATAGACATTCTCTGAATAGTAACACGATAAGGCCAAAGATCTACCCAAAGTGGGAAATTAACAATTTGATTCTTATAAGGGCTGCAATCTTCAGCCCACCTCTTGACATGGAGGAAATAATTTTTGAACAACCATGACGATCTACATTCAATCCTTATGACATCTAGCTCTTTAGAGAAAAGGAACTGGAATCTATTGCTACCCTTATCACTCACATGAAATGTAACACCCTACCACACAAAACTTTACGCTTAAGTCGTAAAACAGAGGTGGTGTGGTATTACGACCTCTAAAATAAAATGTATACATGTAATAGCAGAAATATTGTAATATGCTAGGAGCCTTAAAGAATAGGAGAAATAAAAATCGCGAAATAAAAGCGCAACACTCAAGAAACGAGTTAACTTGCGTGCTAAGAAAGACTATAGCTGTTAAGTGTAAAGTAATCCAAAACAAGAACAGAGAGTCAAAGGTACAAAGTAACGAGCTCCTGACTCAGTCTGCGAAGTCAAGACTGGCCGGAGAATATTTACACATATATATACATATCCAAAACCCAAATGTACATAAACACAATCCTGCCTCTCCATAAACCTCTAAGAGGATAAAAAAGAAATATAAGGTCCTGTTAATGCCAGAGGCAATCCTAGAACGCTGACACTCAGATTACAAAGCTTAAAGTATTAAACAGAAGCCATAAAAGGTGGTTTTCTAAGAATATTTAAAGCTAACTTAACTTAACCTTAAATCTAAGTCCCATACTGCCATTCCTCCATACCTCCAACTCCATCATGCATTTACACAGACAAATAGACAAATAAAGACAAACACAAGAAGGTTACAATTACTGCAGGTAATAAGTACACATTTAGTATGGCAAGTACATATAGGCACACCCAATTAATGTACAAGCAAGTAATTCAAGTAATATGCAGATGATGCATGCCTGTCCTGTGGCTGATGAGGCTCATCTGTCGGTTATTCAGCCAACCCGACAAGTCTGAATTGTACTTAGACTGTCCCCCGACGTGCATCCCCAAGAGTCTATGCATACCTTTATCTCAAATAATCAATATTGCTCAATGGGGGTAATATTCCCGAGAATTTATATAGTGTCCGGTCACACTTACGTCGTATGGTCAATAGAGTATCGAGTTTCCAACCTGGTACATGTGGTGGAAAGCCACGACACTTTATCTAGGGAATCTCATATCTCAGATCACTCAAATTCATAAGCCATATGAATAATTCTATTATAATTCATCAAAATCCACATCATTCTCAATCGCATCTCATTCATCATCATGTATCAATCATACTCAATCATTATCCTTTATTATCACGCCTCTCATTCCGTTCATCAATAGTTCCAATTCAAAACATAATTCATTCTTTTCTAAATGAATCAAACTTAAAACATACTCATTTTCTTAATAACTCAAAATCAAACCATATAACCTTTGAATCTAAATCTTTCTCAATAATCATCTAAACAAAATCTCTAATTTTTATAAAATTTCGACAGCATCTCCTCTAAAACTCGGATTTTGCTACCCTTTTCGGGTCCAAACCTGCATTCTTTCCAATTCAACACACCCCTCCTCATCATCATAACAATCACCACAATAAATTTACCTCAGATCAACAATTATACTCATATAATATTCAAATCCAACAACTAAAATTCAACTAAAAATCATAGTTCACCAATCTTAGGCTTTTAACACAAAAAAACTCTTTTTCATTCAAAATTTCCATTCCAATTATTTTCAAACCTATTACCACCAATCCAAATTACCAACAATAATTCTCAACAAGCTCCATATCTTTTCATCAATCATCATTCAACCAAACCAAAATATAGGCATATAATCAACAATTCAATCACATATCCTTTCAAAGATCCAACTAGCAACCAATATCATCTTACAAATAAATCACCAAACCAAACCAAGCATATTCATCAATCCATTACTAAACATTAAATATACACCTGCATTCCAACTTATCCTATGGTCATCTAGTCTAAGTTTTCACAGAACATTATATATTAAACGCAAGAAACCTAAACCATACCTTGGCCGATTTCTACGTAATGACCAAAGCTATTTATTCAAAACCAAGGCAGCCCCTTAAAACTCAACTAATCAGCTTCCTCCAAGTTCCAGTATTCACAATTTTCAAGCTCCAATTATTTATTCACAACCTAATATACATTTATAACACATATATATCCAATTTAATACTCAAAGCTCAAATTCAATGAAATTAAAATAAAATGATCGTATCCTCACCTTACCCAAGCTTCACATAAGCAAGAGTGAACGTTTTCCTCAAGCTAATTGGATCCTAAAACATCAGAAATCAAAGAAATTCAACCTTCCTATTAAAAATTCGAAAATTGGGGGAAAAGAGGGCTGGGAGTGATTAAACAAGTTACCAATAAAATTGTTCCGGTAGAAACATAGAGTTTGACGCGATGAACGCGTGACCGCAAACGGTGCGGCGATTGGAGCTCAGACGGAGAAGTTACGGCATACGGAAGTTAACGTGAGGGTTTCGGGAGCTTTCTCTCTTCCCTGGAAGCATTTCACGCTACTGCAGTGAAATGAAGAAGAAAGGGGCTTTCGGCTCATTTAATGTGTTGGTCCGGTTCGGGTCCGGTTCAACCAGTTTAGCCTGTTCGGTCTAATTTTGGACCGATTTCTTCGAAATTGGTGTCAAAATTCTCGTTTCGATGAGTTCTATCCTAATTTGATATAATATTCACATTTCTAATCCTCCTTATTAAAAATTAATTTATTGACTAATTATCTACTAATTTAACCGGAGTTTACATGAAAAGCTTCAAGTGTACTCTATATGGCCCGTAGAGCATTCTCCATAGTTCCTAGGGGTGTAATTGGCTCGGTTCGGTTCGATTTTGGACCGAAAACCAACTGAACTGACCTGATCAGTTCTTCAAAGAGGACAACCGTTCGGTTGGCTGGTGCTTGAGCAACCAAACCGAACCGAACCAAACGAACAACGGTTTGGTTCGGTCGGTTTTTTCGGTTTTTTTACACCTGCTTATCTGAATTTCAAATGCCATAAAATGAAATTTAAAACCTTCAATAAACTAGAATAACAAGAGTTTATCACATCCAAATCCAATACAAATTCAGCTTAATTAAACATAAAACAAAGACAATTAAAAATGTCTAGCAAAACAACAACAATAAACACGGTTTAAACCGAAACATTCACTTTAAAACAAATAAAAGCCAAACAGCATCCATGTTTAATCAGAATCCACAGCAGACTCATCCTCATCTTCTCCGGTTGGTGCAATTTCTACAAAAATAAAACAAGAAAATCAATATAAATTATAAACATAATATAGATTATAAATTATAAACATAAACCATAAAGGGAACTACAAATTTCTTTTTTGCATACCTAATTCAAGTTTCTCAAACTCTTCAATAAGCTCCTCAAAATCAGTTGTCATTGGAGAAGCACGAAGCCAATTTTGTGTGCATATCAATGCCTCAACTATCTTTGGAGTTAAAGAACTCCTATAGTTGTTAAGCACTCTTCCACCAGTGCTAAAAGCTTATTCTGAAGCAACAGTTGAGACCGGCATTGCTAAGACATCTCTAGCTATTTGGGATAAGATAGGATACTTGCTAGAATTTACCTTCCACTAATTCAATATGTCAAAAGTATTTTGATCACGAGACTTCTCTATACCATCCATCAAATACAAATCCACCTCATTCTTGTTGATGATCTCATGAAAATAAACCTCCTTGAAAAAATCACCAGCTATGTCGCCATCAGGTACTCCCACATCTGATGCACCATCCATTATTGCTGAAGTAAATAATCTACCCCCATTATTTGCACTCACATAGCAATCAAACATCTTGGAGAAGGTCTCTTTCACTTTTGCACCCAAAAAATCAGTATCATCCTTATCATATAGCTTTTCAAAGCTAAAGTTCACAAACTTCAACTTGTATCTAGGATCAAGAACCACAGCAACAAAAATCATCATATTGATATTTTTTATGTTACCCCAGTACTTGTCATACTTAAGCTTCATCCTCTCAGCCATACTCCCAAGTAATGGATCTCGACTACCACAAGAAGCGTTGAACACTCGCAAAATCTTACAAAACTCATGAAAATATTGAGAAGAAGTCACAAGCAAACTACCAGACACACTCTTTGTAACATCATGAAAAATTTTCAAGAATTCCATAAAGTGTTTTGCATTGTCCCAATCAATATTCCTCGGCATACCACCTTGCATTAGAGCATATTCTGTATCTCTCTCCCCTAGCCTCTTGAACGCCTTTTGAAACTTCAGACCACTTTTAAGCATAGTGTATGTAAAGTTCCATCTAGTGGGAACATCGAGTTGAACAGTACACTTGTCTTGTATCCTAGCTTCCTTTATGAAATTTTTGAACCTATTCATGCGACTAGGGGAAGCACGCACATATCTAATAGCATTTCTTATCTTACTAATAGATTCATGCATATCTTTCAATCCATCATTAACAACAAGATTAAGAATATGTGCACAACACCTAAGATGCAAATGTTCTCCTTTCAAAGGATGTAAATTCCAATCCTCCATTCTAGTTCTTAGATAAGATATTGCAGTATCATTAGAACTAGCATTATCAACAGTAATTGTGAACACTCTAGATATCCCCCACCCCAAAAGACATCTCTCAATTTTTCTACCAATTGTTTCTCTCTTGTGGTTTTTAATAAGACAAAAATTGATAATCCTCTTTTGCAATTTCCAATCATGATCAATGTAATAAGCAGTGAGACACATATAATTCAGATTTTGCACAGAAGTCCAACAATCAGTAGTTAAACAAACAGATTGATTCGGTTGTTTGAACACAGTTTTCAACCTATTCTTCTCACTAATATAAAGATTCCAACAATCCTTAGCAACAGTAATCCTTCCTGGAAGTGGAAATCTAGGTTGCACTATACTCATATAGAATCTGAATCCCTCCCCCTCAACAAACTTGAACAGTAGCTCATCAACAATTATCATTCGAGCAAGGGCTTTTCTACACATTTCAGCATCAAAAGTAACTGCAGTAAATACCCCTTCACCATCTTTTTTTTGTTGGAAGGTAAGGATTGTTTGACTAGGGTCACCCGAGTCCCTAGGAAATTTTTTACATTGATTCAACAAATGATAACGCATATTAGTTGTACCATTTCTATGAGAGTCACATGCATATGATGCACCACACCAATTATATTTAGCCCTAGGATGTGATGGCTTGGACTTAGGATCCTTTGCAAAGTGATCCCAAGTCCAAGATCTAGGTCTAGAAGGTTTTCTGTTACCTTCATTGGCTTCATCCTTGCCATCCTCTTCATCAGTGTCCACATTACTTGGAGCTAGATTTGTAGGAGTTGCTCCCAAAGTTGCACCCACATTAGTCATACCAACCTTCCTCTTCTTTGATCTAGGATGGGGCGGGGGTTTGGTAAGCGCGCCGCTGTCCGTTAAGGAACGTACCACGGACTCAACATTTTCACCCCCAACTTCAGGCGTCCGTTCATTGGGCACCTCATTGCTTGTTGGCTGCATACATATAAACAGAACAATGAAAAAGTAGCATTTTTAACTCATGAACAGAACCAACAGTTTTGTTTCCATCAACAAAACCACAACAGCTCATAAGCAGCCAATCAACAATTAGTTATATATTAACAAAGAAAATAAATTTGGCTGATATCAACACCTTCCACCAATAAAATAAACAACCTCTATATAAAATAGACCAATACCTTCCACCAATGAATCCACTTGACAAAAGTGCAGAGTTAAAGAAAATATGCATACAACATCAGCAGCTAGTACTGCTAGATGAAGCAGAAAGTGAACAAAAAGTAGACCTTTGGTAAGACGGAACAGAGATGCAGAGATATCCATCACAAATAAAAAGTGATAAATAACTGTCATAAGATTTTTAAAATAAATTCACTCTCTTTTAAGTGATATCTAAACTGCCAACATTTTATGTATGATAACTGATAACCATTCCAACAAGAAACTACCTTCTTTTTTTAATCTTTTTCTCTGTTTACGTTAACCACACTTCTCATATAATAAGTTGCTTGAGTTTTAGAATTTAATAAGCATAACTATGTAATACCAAGAAATGGTTAAAAAAGTATTGTTAGATAATAGAAAGGCTTATGCACATCATATGCCTACAAGTACAAACCTAAAACAAGTTTTAAGCACTGCTGTTAACACAATCGAACTATTTTAGTTATTCATCATGCATCACTATCATATCACTTAGTAGTACTGGCAAAGTCATAAATAGTTGACCAATATTTACAAAGATATCATGGTCTCTTTTCAGCATCTTTAAGTAACATTTCAGTAATATACTAAAACTCAATATTTACTTTATCATGTAAAAGGCAACATGAAAAGGCAGTTCACCACATGGTTAGCAGTTTAATCAAACAAATGATAAATGAAGGAATCATCTGCAACTTATGGTTATCACCAAGAATAAGAGGTTGCTGATTCACCCCCAAAAAGAAGACACATTCAACACAGCAACATTTTCTCAGATCTAACAACTCCATAACTTCATTTTTTTGTTCATTAACTCTATATTTTTAAATAAGTCTTCCAAATCACTAAACATACAATCAGAAACTCACATAACAATACAAATAAGCCAATGATCAGTATCACAAGAACAAGAAAGAGCAATCAAAGAGACTCACTAGTAGTTAACAAAAACAACACAGCAATATTAACTAAAATACAAATCACTAAACATTTGTATATTTTCAACACAGCAATATTTTCTCAAATCTAACAACTTTAGAACTTCATTTTTTCCGTTCATTAACTCTGTATATTTTTAAATAAGTCTTCTAAATCACTAAACATACAATCAGAAACTCACATAATAATACAAATAACCAAACACAAAATCTAACCTCTGACGAAGACATAGTTCTGTTTCATTTTGGGTTTTTGCAGGAGAGGGACTGGTTGTTCGGCAGCTCGGCCACTGGAGTCTTGCTCGGCGGCTGGACTGGTTGGACGTTGGAGTGCTGCTCGAGTGCTCGGCGACCCTGCGACGGCGACCTTTCGACGGTGATGATGAACTACCTCGAGGCTTCGAGCGACGATTGGCGAGTTCTCCGTCTCCCTCAGCCTCTCCTTCTCTCAAGTATGGAGCTCGGAGGTGGAACCGTGGAACCTTCAAAGAATAAGGGAGATAGGTGTGGCCGTGTGGGTGACTGGCAGACTGGGTAAGTGGGTATAGGGTAAGGGTAGGGTTCGCGGCTAAAGAAGAAAGGGGAAGAAGAAAGCTAGGTTATTTTTCCGAGTTTCCCTTTTATACCTAGGTTAAGGGGCAACTTAGTAAAATCACACTCCACTGAACCCTCATTCTTCGGTTCGGTCTGGTTCGGTTCGGTTTTAGCAAAGGCAATCGAAAACCAAACCGAACCGATCGGTTTAGTTCGAAAAAAACAAAAAAAAAACAGTTTTTTCGGTTTTCTAATCGGTTGTTGTAAACTTTGGTTCGGTTCTGCAATAATTTTCGGTCCGGTTCGGTAATTTACACCCCTAATAGTTCCTATAGAGAAAGGTTTGTTAGCGAAGAGTTTGCCAATGAAACTATTAGCACAAGCGTTAACCCCCCTTTGAGATATCCCCTTTCTCTAACAGCACCACCCCATCCTTACTATTATTCTCATTACAGTCATTATGTTCTTCTGTTTCAGCCATATTAGTGAGAATTCAAATACTGTAGACTCTAATTAATAGGAGTTTACATAAAATTGATTTTACAAATTTGATTTTGATAAAAAGTAAGTTTGTGTTGACGTGATTTATGTTTGGCAATCTTTATATCAAAATGGATTATAATAAAATAAATGTTGTTTAGATTATACTACTTAAAATTACTTTTAGATGAAAAATTACTAAAAGAGATATCAACTTAAATAATTTTTTTATATTATTCTATCATTTTAATTTAGATATTTAAACAGATCTTACTAATTAATTTTATAATAAAATTAATATTTACTTACTAAATCAAAGTAACATATAAAAATTAGCAAAATATATTTTATACTAAAAATAAAAAATATATGAATAAACTAATAGTTTAATATGTTAATGTAAATAAATATTAAATTAAAAGATAAAACAATAAAATACATAAAAAATAATATCTTATACAAAATTAGTACATAATAATACCATTATTTCTACTGCATGTAATTAATAATTTGATCCTTAATTGAGTCTCGAATACAATCTATTTCTACAAAAGAGCTAATAGTTAAAATTTCTCAGAATTTTCACCAACATGACTATTATCTTCTATATCAAGAATATTTGCATGTGTCATATTTATTAAATTCAGTATCTGTTTCAAAATGTCTTCTAATAAAGTTATGAATAACTATAGTTACACACTATGTTCACTTGAATTTCAATTTTGAACTTAGGCATGTATGGCATGATAGCAAATCTATTTTTTTACACTCCAAAAGTCCTTTTATTGTGCATCTTAAGTTTTAGTGATAATAATTAAACACTTCTTATGATTTATAAATCCAGAAAAATGACTAAAATCTGCAAGATGATAGCGCTCACTTTTATATGAACCAATATATTCCTTTGGTATTGGATAACCGATATCTACCAAATAATATTTACATAATGAACAATAAAATTAGTTACATATCATATGATAACTAAGTAAATATAGCTTATTTGTAAGAATATGATAAAAATTAATTTGGAGGAGGATATGAAAAATTTATGGTAGAAATTGTAATAGCATTGTCAAATATACGAGCATCATGCACAATGTCTTTCCATCCAAGTAAAGCAAAAATAAAGCACATGTCCCAATCACATACAACTAATATATTTTGTGTTAGATATTCTTTTCTTCTAATAAATTTGGGTTGATCACTTTAGCTAATTGCACATGAGATATGAGTACCATCAATTGCTCATATAGCATTTTTAAAAAAATGGCCAATAGAATTTTGGTCGTTTTTATTTTGCTTTGAACATTCTGAAACCTAGGATCCAATAGCTTAATATATTTTATAAACAATCTCAAGCAAGCAACCAATATCTCATGAAAATGTCTATTTATTATCTCTTTAGAATATTGAAATCTTTTTTGTATCATCTTATTATCCAATCCATGACCAACTATATTTAAGAACATTACAACTATTTCCTGAACTCCCATCTGCCTTGTGTATTTTAATCCATGTTCAACTAATTCAGCACAAAATTAAAAAAATATATGTTTTTCCATCCAAAATATTTCATAACAACGAATATCATTGCCACATAGAATTTTTTGTACCCATAAATAATCTGTTTATTCACTAGTTCTGTATGGTTCTTTGCATAAATAATTGACTGTATATTGACCAATCAATGCAATAACATTTTTAATCTCATGTGTATCTTCTTCTATAATAAAAAATAATTTTGATTCTTCATTTCGTTCTTTTTCATAATCTTCAAACAAATACTCCATGTTCATTCCAAATTAATTAACAAAAATTTAGTACTAGATAGAGATATAAATAAATTATTATGAACATAACAATACCAAGATAAGAAATAAATTGTATATAATAAGAACAATAATTAAGTACCACGAGCAATTTATTATAAAATAACACATAAGCAACACACAAATTTTCTATTGGCTTATCCTAACCAGGGATGGATATAAAAGGGGCAAGTGGAGGCCTCGGGCCCCCCAATTTTCTTTAAAAATATCAATAGTAATAAGTTGTTAAATATGATTTAATTTTTTAAAAAAAATAATTTAATATTTAGTCTAGTATAAACAAAAATTTAGTCCAACTATTTAGTCTAGTATAAATAAAAGTTCAGTCCAACCTAAATATTAATTATTTTTAATATCTAAAAAATAACTAACAATATTAAAAAAATCTGAAAAACATATTGTTATTAATATTTTTAATTAAATAAATTTTTTTTAATTTCATAAAGTGAATTATTTTTGTGACAGTCATTTTTTATTCATTTGATATTAATTCTCTCTATTTCAGTTGTTATAATTGATAGATCTTTTTCGGCTATGAATATTGTGAAGAATAACTCAAAAACAAAATGAAAAATGAATTTCTTTCTAATTGTCTTTTAATTATATTGAAAAAAAATTACTGAAAAATTTGACACAGATTTTATTATCGATAAATTTTATGATACGAAAAATGGATCACTTTGTTAGTAAAAAGTACATACATATTTTTTGTATTTTAAAATATATTCTCTATCAGTATATTTTTGTAATACATCTTACATTATATAATTTTTTTACATAATTTTTTAATATTATATATATTATTGGCCCCATAATAATATTCCTGGATCCGTATTCCTAGCATAACAAGAAAGGTCCAGTTAAAATAAAGTACAATAATAACTTAATTAATTTTACATGAATGGTAGTAGATTATAAGCTGCATATTTGAGCCAATCCAACAATCCTTACACAATATCATTTTAAAGATACAAACATTTTTCTAACAGGCTTAAATATCATTAGTTGACAACAACGATTATAAAAATTGAGATCACTAGTAATAGTTTCTATCTTCTGAATCTCAGCCATTACTTTCTCAACAGATGCACCAGGTACTAAAAATGTGGACATAATAGTTGATCATGATTCAGATGCAGAAACAATTCTACTTATTGCATCGCTTTGAGGGAGGGGCTTTAAAATTTTTCTTTTTTTTTGTTGTTTCACAAACTACAGCTCTCTTTCTTTTTTCTGTACTCTTTTGATTATTATTATTTTTTAAAAGAACTAAGATTTATTTGTTGAAATTCAATACTAATTCTTATACTAGCATCTATACCTTCTTCACTATCTCCAGAATCTTCTTCTATATTAACATGACCTTCCTCAAAGTATGGTCGATATCCATCACCATATTCTTCTATACCACTAGGTAAAATCCTAGATGAGGGAGTTCAAGAAAATTTGTCATCGGCCATAACATCTTTGAATAATATAGTTAACTCATTTCTAAAAGAAAGTCTTTTATTTTTGAATTTTTTATATAAGAGATTTTTTTGTATGTGTACAACTAATCAACACAATACTTATTACCAAAAATAAACTTAAATTTTTTTCTTAATAATAAGTTACTACGTACCAATTGTTTTCTCTTCCACCATTCATTTGATGCATCAATAATGTGTTTAGTATAATCTCATTCTAAATCCAATTTTTTTGCCAAACAATTTATACTATACTGACCATTCTATCTTAATATTGTTCCACTTATTTTTTAATTGAATCTTATTATATTGTTTTATAGTAAATGAGAGAAAAAATACAATTCATATAAACAAGAAATAATAAAAATATCATAAAAATTAATAATATACCTAAGAAATCAGAACATTAAAAAAAATATAAAAAAAGTAAATAATAAAAAAAAGTAAAAAATTAAAATAAACAAAGACAAATAAAAATAAAAAAGACTTCCTAAAAAATAGACATAAAGAATAGTATACTAAATGAAAAAAAAAAGTTCATATAAACTAAGAAATAATAAGAACTCGAAAAAATAATAATATACATGAAAAATCATAATATTAAAAAAATAAAATAAAAAATATATATATCATATAAATAAAATAAAATACAGTAAAAATAAAAAATAAAAAAATGAATAAAAATACTATAAATTTTATAATATTAAACAAAAATTTTAGTATTATTTAATTTATTATTATTTTGGACTATAAATTTTTATTATTTATGATTTTATTGTTATCTATGATTAGTTTTTTATTTATTTTATCCTTTTGATAAGATCATAATTCATATTATACAAAATTTTGATAATAAATATAATATATAAGAATTATAAATACAAATTTTACAGAGCCAAATAAAAAATAAAAAAATTCATATAAAACAAAGATAAAATACAACAAAGAACAAAAAAAAAACTCATACAAATAAGAAAGAATAAAAATTCTATAAAACTAACAACATACATTATATGAACAAAATAAACAATAAAAAATAAATAAAATTTATATGAATAAAATCAAATAACAAAAAAACTTTCATACAAAACATAAATGTAGTGCAGTAAAAAATAAAAAAAGAATTCATATAAATAAAAAACAATAAAAATATCATAAAAATTAATAAAATACCTGAGAGATTAGAGTACTAAAAAAACAAAAAAATTAATAATATTTGTTATATGAATAAAAAAATATAATAAAAATAAGTAAAAAATTATATAAATAAAGCCAAATAAAAATAAAAAAGATTTCATAAAAAAATATATAAAAAAACAATATAGTAAATGATAAAAAATTCATATAAACTAAGAAGTGATAAGAATAATAAAAATATAACATGCATGAAAAATCAGAATGCTAAAAAATAATATAAAAAATATTTATCATATAAATAAAAAAATATAACAAAAATTATAAAAATTAAAATATAAAAGAGAGTATTAAAATAAAAAAAATAAAATATTTACTTTGGTAATGATTGAAACAAATTTTAAGTTTTTTATGAAAAGAAGGACTACAAAAAAAACTGTTGTAAAAGTAGATTGTTAACAAGATGGGGCACTCTACTATATAGATTGAGTGATATAGAGAGAGAAAATAAATTCTTTTTATATTTATCTTTTATTATTTTATTGTTATTCGGGTTCTACCTTTTTTAATCTCTCTTTCATCCCATAAAAAAAAAGATGTATAAATTTATATCTTTACTATATAATTCACCTAATAAAATTGGTAAGAAAAAAATAAATTTCTCACTTAATTTTTTAGTAGAAACAAAGCCACCGTCAACGTAAATTTAGAAATTACAACTTTTAACTTACTACTTTTAAAGGTGAAATCACTTTTACTTTTAAAGAATAAAAAAAATTGTCAAACATAAAAATAAAACGGTCAAAATATGTTTTAGTTCAAACTCACTTTTTTTTTTCCCAAGACAAAACCAAACAAGTCTTAAAATGGAAATAGATCTTCTCCATTCTTTTAATACTTAAGAAAATACAGTGTGATATTCCATCATTAACTTTATAAGTAGGGCCAAATTAAAAATGAGAGAGAGAACATTGAAGGGTGAGAGGTCACAATTGACACCGTCCAATTTTTTTTACCGGAGAGGATCCACTCTCCTTAAAACTTTAGTTTTAAAAGTTTTAATCTAGAACGTTTAAATATTTAAATAAAAATACTTTATTAAATATTAAATTGTAAAAAACAAATTAAGTACATATTTATTATTGTATTCTTATTAAATTAAAAAAAAAATTTAAGTATAGTAGATTGTCGAAAAACATGTTTAATATTTAAAAATACCTGATTTTAAAAAAATATTTTTTCAAAAAAGAAATTGATCTACAGTTCTAATTTCTAAACAAACATTGAGTATCTCAAAAAGCTTTGCAACTTTGGAAAACCAGAACAATATGCAAGTCTTTCTGTTTTGCTTTGTCGCAATTCCTCTTCGTCTGCACATTAGCACGAATTTTCAATGCAAATCAAATAATGCATTCAGTACACTCAATTTTCTAGATGAGAGCGGTAATGGTGGTAGCATTATCTGCCCCTCGTATGATTCTTATGAATTCTCCACTTACTCAAAGCTTCCACAAAACAAGCTCACGACTTGCTTGCCAATTCACCACTTCGCTCGGTTTCATTGAAAGCTCATTTGTTCGTTATGTTAAACATGAAGACAATTATAATTTTTCAAGTCCTTTTGAGTCCCTACCTGCTTACAAGAATTCAGGTCAGCACACTGCTTGGAACTCAAAATTCATGCATGCCCATTTGATTAAAACTTGTGATTTGCAGTCTGATATCTTCGCTGTGAATTCTTTGCTTGATTTTCACTGCAAATCTGCTGACATGGTTGTTGCCCGCAAGCTGTTTGATTCAATTCCTATTCCAAATGATGTTTCGTGGAACATCATGATATCTGGTTATAGGCATAATTCAATGTTTGAGAATTCGTGGGAGATGTTTAGTAGGATGCATTCGGTTGGTGCTGATCCTAATGAGTTTAGCTATTGGAGTGTTCTTTAGGCTTGTGTTGCTCTGCAAGGTCCTTTATTTGGTGAGCAAGTTTTTTTCACTTGTTTTGAAAAATGGGTTCCTTTCCAGTGGTTTTTTTCAGACTCAAATGTTACAAACGTTTTCCAAATTCCATGGCTTTAAGGAGGCTCTTACGTTTTTTAATTATCTTTCATGCACTAATGTGGCATGTTGGAGTACTATTATTTCTGGGGCAGTTAAAACTGGAGAAAGCTGCGTTGCTTTGAATTTGTTTCGCCAAATGTTGCGAGCATATCTGATGCCAAATAGTTATACATTTCCAAGCGTCTTAACAGCATGTTGTATCCTTAAAGATATGCAGATGGGTAAAGTTGTTCATGGTTGTGTTGTCAAATGTTGTGCAACTGATATCTTTGTCAAGACTGCTATTGTTGATTTTTATGCCAAATTTCGGTGTATGGATGAAGCTTTTAGAGAATTCTCACATATGTCAGTCCATAATGTGGTTTCTTGGACTGCAATAATTTCTGGGTTTGTGCTAGACAATGATATTTTTTCTGCATTAAAGCTTTTCAATGATATGAGGCAAATAGGGGAGGAGATAAATAGCTATACCCTTACGAGTGTGCTTTCTGCATGTGCAAAACCTGGGATGATTGATCTGGCAGTCCAAATTCATTCCCTGATATTAAAATTAGGGTTCTATTTGTACCTTAATGTTGGGGCTGCTTTGATCAACATGTATGCAAAAATGGGAGAAGTTGAACTATCAGAATTAGCCTTCAATGAGATGGAAAATAAGAAGGATCAGGGCACATGGGCAGCCATCCTGTCATCTTTTGCACAATGGTAATCATTATATATCTATATTAAATTTATTTTCCAAATCTTAAATAAATTTACCAAAAGTCTAGGAGGGTGGTTGAGTTATTCCGGGTAATGTTAAGAGAAGGAGTGAAATCTAATGAGTATTGTATTAGTAGTGTGTTAAGTATTATTAGCTGCTTAACTTTAGTGACACAGATGCATAGTTACACTTTAAGGTCTGGGTTCGTGACTGAAGCTTCGGTCGGCTGTTCCCTTTTCACAATATACTCAAAGTGTGGCAATTTGGAGGAGTCTTATAAAGTTGGAAGAAGGGACAAAAGTACACCTGAAAGTTCATACGCTGGACAATAATACACTTGAATCGTTTAATGAGTCATGCGTGCACAGTAAGTATACATTCCGGCGGACAAAATCACCATTCCGGCTATCAACGTATGGCGTGGTTAGTTTGAGTGGACAAGTGACTCTATTTTATTCTTGTTGGCACGTTCACAGTGAGTGACCTGGGCATTTAGTGCCAACTCAAAAAAATTAATTTATTTTAATGATTAATTAGGCAAAATTAAGTGTGAAACCCTAAAATCTTCTTTCTCTTCCACCCCTTCATTGATTCACACCAAAAGCTTGAAACTTTGATTGATGGTGTACCTCAATTTCTCTTACAGGGTTGAATCCGCAGTTTCAACCTCCAATTCTCTCACACCATCACCTTCTTTTTCTTCTTCTTCCACCGCCACCATTTCAAAAAAACAGAACAACAAAGAAAAAGAAAAACCCATCAAGATCCAACACTTCCATTACAGTGACCTTGAAGCTGCCACCAATGGCTTCTCAGAGCGCAAGCTCCTCGGCAAAGGAAGCCATGGTTATGTCTATAAAGCTGTAATGGTTTCTTCTTCTTCCTTTGCATCTGCACCAGAGTTCATCATCAGCAACAACGAGGTTGATAACGAGATTGATATCTTGTCCAAAATCCAGAGCAATAATAGCAAGCTTCCAAATTGGGGAAGAAGGGTTCGTTTGGCATTGCAAACTGCAAAGGAAATTGATACCCTTCATTCATCAACACCACTTGTGATCCACAGAAATCAACAAATGTTCTGATTGATAGAAACTTCAATGCAAGGTTAGGTGATCAATAATGTCCAAAAACTCAACCCTAAACAAATGCCCACAACCATATTTTTAATACACTTTATTTCACCCTTAATCGTATTAACTGTCTTTTGTAACTGTTGCATATCTTCTTTCAATTCGATGGCACACTCTGTAAGCTCATTCATCTTCTGGTATGATTGTTTCAATGGCCTTTCTTCAGATACAACCTCTATCCCCACATTTCTTGTTTTTCCTTCTACTTCGTCCAGCTAAACAAAATACTCACAAGGATCTGTCTGGATTTCACTCTATTCCAGACTTGAGTACCACAGCTTCAATTCTGTGCAAATACTTGCCATTGTTGTACTCAAACTTCTTCTTTTTCTTGTTCTTCAACAACGAAGATCTGCCACCAACAGCGCTGCCATAATTTAGGGATAAAGAGCTCGATTTTTTCTAGAGTGAGTCCATATTCTTAGTTATTGGTTAAGGTGTTAGGGTTTCAACACATAGCATCTTCTTTCTGAAGATAAAAGAGAAGGAAGGGTTTATTTTAATTAATCATTAAAATAAATTATAATTTCTGAGTTGGCACTAAATACCCAGGTCACTCACTGTGAACGTGCCAGCAAGGATAAAATAGAGCCACCTGTCCACTTAAACGCCACACGCTGATGGCCGGAATGGTGATTTTATCCGCCGGAGTGTATAATTACTGTGCATGCGTGACTCATTAAACGATTCAAGTGTATTACTGTCCAATGTATGAACTTTCAAGTGTACTTTTGTCCCTTCTTCCTATAAAGTTTTTCTGCAAGTTCCGGTAAAAGACAATGTCTCGTGGACCTCCATGATTTCTGGTTTGGCAGAGCATGGATATGCAGAGCAAGCTCTTCAGCTGTTTAGAGATATGATATATCAAAAAATTCTCCCCGATCATGTGGTCTTAATACCAACTCTATCTGCTTGTTCCACTCTTCAGTCCTTGCAGATTGGTAAAGAAATTCATGGTTATGCTTTTCGTTTAGAAATAGGAAAAAACTCAGCCTTTTGTGGAGCATTGGTAAATATGTATTCAAAGTGTGGAAGCTTGAATTTGGCAAGGACAGTGTTTGATATGCTACCCGAAAAGGATGCATTTGCATGCTCTTCGATGGTTGCAGGATAAGCCCAAAGCGGCCTAATTGAAAAGGCATTTTTGTTATTCCGTGAGATGCTCTTCGCTGATGTATCAGTGGACTCTTCCGTAATTTCATCCATTCTCGGAGCTGCTGCAATTTCGTATCAATCAGAAATCGGAACTCAATTGCATGCCTACGTCCAAAAATTGGGTTTACAAGCAGATGTTTATATTGGAAGTTCGCTAATGACAATGTATTCAAAATGTGGAAGTATTTTAGAATGCCAAAAGGCGTTTAATGATGCTGAGAAGACAGATGTAATAGGTTGGACATCCATGATTGTGAGCTATGCTTATCATGGTAAAGGCGTAGAGGCCTTAGAAGCTTATGAACTAATGAGAAAAGATGGAGTAAATATATATTTATTATTGGACATTTTTATGTATTTTTAAATTATTTAAAAATATTTTTATCGATAATAAAATTTAGATGTATTTTTGTCAGATTTAAATAATTCAGAGACATTTTTTGTAGTTAATCTTTTTTTTAATTTTGCATCTAAATTTGGATCCGGATCTGGATCTAGGATTTAAATGATTTGGATTAAAAAATTAAAATGATATAATTTGGTTTGGACTTTTTTTTCATTTAATATTGGTTTTTTTTGGGTTTAAAATCCAAAATCTGAATTTTTTTTTTGCATTACCTTACTAATAATTTAGTCTAATTCTATCTTAACCACCTAAATTCACCGAAAAAAAGTTAAATCTAAGTTCGTTCCAATAACTAACTAAAAATTATCCTAAGCAACCTACAATTAACTAACAGGGGATTAAATAACAAAGAAATAAAAGATGATTGTACAATTAACCTGGAACTATGAAATAAGAACAGAGGAAGAAGAGAAGATGAAGAAGGGTGCTGTGATATCGTTGGAGTTAGAGACAGCAGAAGTGGTCGACGAAATGTCGTCGGGACTGATGATGGAGGCAGAGAGAGAAAAAATAAAGGATGCTACGAGTTTTGTATTCTGAGAGTGAGGGCGATAAGGCTGAAACTGAGGTAAGTGATAGAAGAGGCGAGCTAATGGGAGATGAGAAGTGGTAGGGTGTAGGAGGCACTCCTGTGCGATGAGAGGGAGAAGAGAGATGAGCATTAGGGTTCAAAAACGCGACGACTCGTGCACACATATAGAAGACTTGCACGCAGTGTTTTCACACCGAGTCACTGACCAAGCTTTCGCGCGCACAAAAGGGCCACGCATGGCATGATTTTGCCTGTAACCAGCCTCACCCACTCACAAAAAGTAAGGTGTTTACTGTGCGGTTTTGTTCGACTATAAGGCAAAAATGTACGATTTAGATTGCATGAAATTTTTTGAAAATTCGATATAATCCGATCCAATTATAGAATTTGTGACTTTTTATATAAGAAAAAATAACGTTGATATAATGTTTTAAATAGTGTTGTATTGGTTTGATTTTTTTATTTTTTATTTTATTTAATTTTATTTAAATAATTTAAAATTTAAAAATTACAAAATTTTAATTTAAAATTTAGATAAATATAATTCAAATTAACGATCTAATTTAATCTAATAAAAATAAAGATACTCGTATGTTTAATTATGAGTACTACTTAATTAATTTTTGAAATTTTTAGAATACGGATACAAATATTGGATGATTATTTAATAATTAAAAAAATTATATTTAATAAAAATAAACAAGTATATTCGTACCATGTATATAATAAAATTAAAATGATGCTTTCAAGTTATTTTATTAAAATTAATTTAAATTGTAATAATTTAATTAATAAAAAAATAACATGATGTATATTGTTCGTTTTTTTAATAAGTTGTTAAGTGTATTAAATCAAAAGTAGTTATTAATTATTTTTATTAATTTATTTTGTTCAATAAATTAGATATATATATTTAATGTCAAATTAAAATGTCAAGTAATTTTAAATCTATCAATAAATATTTGTATGTTGTTTTAGTAAGAATATATTAAAATCAACTCAAAATTAATAATAATAAATTATTAAAAATTTATAAAGAATAATTTTTTTAATAAATAATAAATAATTTTAAAATTATTAAAAAATAATTTAACACTTTATTTTGATATCTGTAAAATATATACCTCAAACAATAATATCTTAATATTAATATATAAATTTTATTAATTAATGTAATTTTAGAATAATAGTTAATCAAGAGAATAAATTTATATAAATTTTTATGATAATTTTAATATTCTCGCACTATAAACATAGAATAAGAATGTATTTATCAATTTGTATCTAAAAATGTATTTAATAAATTTGATTAAGAGATTAAAAAAAAATTACCTTTTCCTTTACCGTTAGTTTTACTTTTCTTTTTAATTTTTTTTAAGAGTCATTAATTTTTTTTTTTCTTTTTAGAAGTTCGCCAATGAAACCCATGTCACCGCAGTCTCCCTTTTTTCTTTTTCAACCTTCCGTAGTTTTCTTTCCTCCCTTACTGATTCTGTGAGGCCATTGACACCATTCAAATTCGTCCGCTCCAACTGTTTCTTCTCTGCTTTCTTGTGGTAATCTTTTTTCTTTGTTTCCCGAGAAAATATAATTTGCTGCTCCAAGAAATTTTCACTGCATATAGCTTCATGGATGATGCATTTGAACCACCCAATCTTTGATTTTCTTGTTGGAAAAAATGAAGAAAGTAAAAGGAAAAAAGTACTGGTCCGCACAATAGGCAGATTTATTTTTCTACTTCAGAGTTCAGCCATCAATAATCTCCTTCGGATAAGAATTTGTTAAAATGAAGTCTAATTGGTCCAAAATTATGCTAATTTTAGATAGGAAAATCAAAATCAAAAGCAAACCTTTCATTGGTTTATTATTATTGTGGTTAGGGTTTGAGACTGCATGTTATGCCTTTGAAGCTTCATAACTCCCTTTCATGTATTGAAAATTTGATATTAATGCAGGTGTTTTCTTGTAATTTTCTTTCTGCCATACCCTTTTTTTCTTGGTGAGGGATGGTGCAAATTGTGACAATGAGCACTTTGGCAAATTGTGGAAAGAGCATGAAATATGGTTTTTTCTCCCCATCTTTGATGAAACCTTTTAAGCCATTTAGGAGATCCCAAATGGCCTCTGTCAATGGAAGATACTGTGTTTGGAATCATTGTGTTCAGAGTTTGTTCTTAGTTGGGTACCCTTGTTATGTGTTGAGGTATCGTGATTTTAAGGCCGAAGCTGGGTGGTTATTTGGAAGGGGTGAGCAAGGGTTGGATGCAAGTTCTGAGCACAGTGAGAGTGCTAATGAGGATATATTGTTGTTCTTCTTTCAGCTAGACTTAGCCACAAGAGTTCAGGTCTGGTTTCTTTTATACTTCTATAGGCAAGTCAATCATTTATTGCATTGCTTAGATTTTCAGGAGCTTATCTTAATGATTCATTTGTTTGAGAAATTTTGAATGTCAGTATGCTTTAAACATGGAGGAATATGACATTGCGAAGCAGTTGAGGAACAAACTTACTGAGGTTAGTAGCAATTGGATTTCATTTTGTGCACTAAAATGTGGTCTGAGTGTGTAAATTATGTTTCAATTCATGTCAATGTGTTTAAGCATCGAGTTATATTTCAAGCATGATTGTAGTTTCAAAGCATGGTTTGAGCAGCTGAAAATAAAAAAGAAAAAATAATAATTTTTTTGTTGGACAATGCCATAGCTTACAAAAGTTACCAAGCTTTGTGAATTTTGTTTACATGCTTGATTAAAGTAGAATTGACATTTTTCTGTTTCTGTTCGTGGCTTTCTTTTATTGCATTTTTTCTCTACCTTGAGTTTATGCGTATGACTATAGCCTCACTGTAAGTATATAGCATGAAGCTATAGCACGTGTCATTGTGTCTCTCTTAATCCATATTTCTGAATTTTATGACTTGTAGCATTGAATTATTTGCAGTTTGCTTGATAAAAAAAGTATTTTTGGAAGGTTGAAGCAGAGGTCATCAATCAACAACTGTCAAAAAGGGGACTCTCATCGAAAAGTGAAGCTCAAGATAAAGCTTTGAGTATTATAACTCTTCGGTAAGGTTTCTTTGTCCATTGTATCCAACTGACTTGTTTTTATCAATTTATATATTTATATATTTTCGTTGTTCATCTTCCACATAAAGTGTTGGTCAAATTAATCACTGACAGCAAATGGTTCTGTCTGCCCTTGCAGTTCTAATCTCCAGAAAGCTATTGAGAATGAAGATTATGCCTTGGCTGCTGAATTACGCAATGAGATTTCGAAACTTGAGGCTGAGTCTCTAGCTGTGTCAGCTAAAGCTTTAGCATATAAAAATATGCAATTTGCATTTCGGTTGGGGCAAAAAGTGAGGCATAAAGTTTTTGGTAAGTGAAATGCATTCCATTGAATACAACAACTAAACCTTATTTCACCAAGTGGGGTCTAATACATGAATCAAAAGTCAGCAATGTTCCTTATGAAAATGGATTGCATTGAATAAGACAAATTATTATTAATTGCATTTCCATTTTACAGTGGAATCTAATGACAATGCTGCGACTAGGTTGTACTCTGAAGCATGGTAGTATCTTACAATTCACGATATATATCTCATGATTCGGTACAATTTAACCTATTAGTGATACTTATCTTAAATATATATCTTGTGGTACAAGTATGACTTGGTGTATTTGTATTACCTATGCAATTCAACGATACAGTTTAGTCTTTTAGTTTCGAACTTTTCTTTACAAATAATCAACTGTCATAGCTTGATTTTTTTTTTCATTTATAATTGTGGTATCACATCAGAGTTGGCTACTATTGTTCTATTTTCGTTGTTCTGAAATATCGGTTTCACAATTACTCATTTGCTTTATACACACCTTAATAAACTTCACAGGTTACTAATGACTTATGATGACCTTTTTAGTGTTTAGTGTGTTTGTGCTTAAGTTATTTTAGTGTTTAGTGTTTTAGGGTTGTATATTGCATTGTTTGTCTTTAAAATGCCAAAAGTATGGTCGGGTTCTGTTACTTTTACAGGTAACATACTTTCATGTTAATATTAGTTAGTGATCATATATCTTACTATACAAGATATGAGCATAGTTATGATTATGAAACTATAATTTTCAATCCCAAATGCCTTGGAGGATATCAAATCTGTGTTATTCACTCAAAAGAATTTGATTAGCATCACCTTGTAATTTGGTGTCTCTGATATGAATGCATGCATATTGGGTGAAATATCCCATAAAAATGGAAGATTTGATTTCCTTATGACCTTAGCTCACCACATTTTTTGATTACTCAACCTTCATGGCAGGCTATAGAGCTGTGATCGTTGGAATGGATCCAGTATGTTATGAATCAACTTCATGGATGGAAAATGCCCAGGTTAAGAAGTTATCTCGTGGTTCGGCTCAACCATTTTATCAGGTTCGTCTACCTCAGCATGAAATTCTCATTTATATTGTTTTCTTGTTTTCCATGAGGATCATTTTAATTTTAGCTTATACTTTGACTTTCTAAACAGTTGATTCGTATTGTACTTCTCAATTCTGATCAATCCATATTTGTTCAGTCAGCATAAAAATATCAATTGATACCCATCTACATAGTGCATCTTGTTTTGCAAAATCAGCATATTATGAATAATGTTGCTTCAATTATTCCAAGAATATATTTCATCACCAATTGTTGTGTGTACATTATTGTATGATTGTCTTTGGTGATATCATCTAGGGGGGGAGGGGGGGGGGGGACCATTTGCTTGTTTAAATTGTTTCTCTTCATTCCAAATCCACATTTCAGATAAATCATACTTTTCAAGAGTACCTCTTTTCAAACCGTTGACACTGGAAATGTGTTTATTGTTGATCAATTTGTCTTTATTTTGTCCATTGTTAAGAATTGTGCTGGTCTTTAAATGGTTTCCCTTTTGTCTAACATTCAGGTACTTGTCGACGTGCGTGCTGATCCTAACATATTGGTAGCATATGGTAAAGATGCTTTATTAATATTCTTTGCATATCACTCACCATTGAACCAAATGCTATAACTATAACTGTTGTATTAGTTTCCATGATACTCTCTTTCTTTCTGAATACAAAGTACCTGCAGATTGATATGTTTAACTTAATTGCAGTCGCAGAGGATAATCTTGTAATCCCTGATCAACCAGACATGGTGAGTAGATCTAGATCAATTCTTGAAACTTCAAAGACATGTATGATGATGTTATTTACAATCTGTTGGTGCAAACTTTTCTTGTTTTTGTTTTTGGTTTTGGGGAGGGGGATTTCAAGACAAGAAATCACAAAAATAAAGATGATAGCTTTAAATTTAAATAGGGCTTATGATAGAACATTATAACATCTTCTGAGGACGAGATTTAAATGGTGCTTTTAATGATGTGCAGGAAAGGTTTGATCATCCGTACATCTCTTTCCTCTTTTATGGAATGGATGCTGCTGGAGATTTCATCCCGATCAAGCAACTGAGAGAGAAGTACAATAGACCGCGGCACGAAGTCCCAAATGATGAAGATTGAAGGAAGGCTTGATTGCTAATGAGATTACATTCATTTTTTATGCCTTTATAGTAGTCGCTGCGGAGAGTACTAATATTACTGTCCATGTATATATGCTTGTAAACAAAGATTGTGTAAAAATGCTATTTGTTCCTATTTTCGTCGGATCAAAACTAAGTTCATATAGGATATAGCATTAGTCATCCTAAAATGGTGATTGTGTAAATATAAGTGTGTACCTAAAACTATGGAAAGAATAAACTGCACTAACGACGGAAATACTATATTTTGAACTATATTATTGTCGTTTTTTGGATTTTTGGGTTACAATATATAACTTTGGATTAAAATGAGAAGTAGTAAATTTAATCTTTTAATCTATTAACAAATTATATATAGCTAAGGATAAATGACAAATAAAATATATTAAATATGTTTTAAATTATTCAAGTATTTTTTTTTTCATTTTACTTTGGGGAATTCATTTGTATATTATACTAGCATTGTTAACGCAAAAATTTTATTTTCCTTAAGCTATTTATTATTTTTAAATATTTTATAAAAATTAAAATAATTTTTTATACTTTTGAGTTAGTTCATTTTTGCATTGAAATTGAATTTATTTTACTTATTTATTTATTTATTAACTAGTGGAAGCCCAAATATTTAGGAATGTATTTAGTTTCTTAGTTTAGCATGCTATATGCATTTGAACTGGATTCATTCATGTAATAGGCGTTCTTACAAATCTGTATTATTTATGGGTTGACTTGATAGCCACAGTTTGATCATAGCAGTTACCAAACTAGTTATGAGTCTATATAACTCTTTCAGAAGCTGAGTCAAGATCTATCCGGCTACTTTGTTGTCATTTCACGTGTAGGCCAAGCATTCTTGTAAAAGAAATATCACTCTCTCTATACAAGTTTATCTGTATAGTATAATTCACCTCTTACAAATAGACTCGATAAATGTTTAGAACCAAATCCGAGTCAAGAACTAATTTTACCAGATTCAGGTACATCCGAAGAGAACAAACCAAAGGGACGAACAAGTACTAGGATTTCGTGGTTAAAAACTGTTCATATTTTAGTCCAAAACAAAGTCAGATCCATTAAAAATAAAGGCCCATCAAGAGTGACCTCTTTCACTTATCCGACCTCTTACACGACAAGAAAGTCCAACCTTACTTATCTAAATAAGTAACTACATCTTCTAAATCTCTCCTACTATCTCTATCCCATCTAAGGAGATGATCGTAACATACTCCTAAAATAAAAGAGACAATTACCCACCAATAAAGATGGAATTACTCAAAAAGGTAGTTACCTATTCTACTATAAATACAGACACCTCTTAAATATATTCAAATCCTAATCTACTAAAAAATTACTTAAAACCTATGCTAACTTAAGTATCAAAATCTTTTACAGATACCACCCCCACTTTCTCATGAGGAATTCGAACGGCGGCACCTCAACTCCCGTACAAGTCGTACATTGCCCCTAAAGAAGCTTTAACCTCACATTCAGGTCCAAAAGCAACCTAGTTTTAGGTAACCCTCGGAATAAAAATATTGCTGTGTTTACTTGATTTGGGAGGTGTTATTTCCAAATTTTCTCGAGCATTTTGGAATGTTCCAAGCTTGCTTGTCGTGTTTGTGCAACTGTTTAAAAATGCATAATCACTACTAAAGGTTTGTTATGTAATAATCCGCCACTCTCATAGTGTGGAGCTATATATAGTAAAAACAATATATAGTAACAAATCCCTTGGTACATCATTTCAGAGTAAAACAACTAATCGAAAGTAATTTCAAGATAAGACATGAAACAAGCCATGTTTGATTAGAACGGTCTTGCAGCCTCTTCCAGCATCTTCTTCACTCTAGTCAACTTCTGGATCTCCCTTAGCGCCTAAATTAATGAGATATTGAGAATTATAATACTAATCAACCAAAACATAGCAGCATTAAGTCAATTTGGATAGTTTAAAAATGGTGGCGAACACTAATTCAGTATCCATGGCATCAGAAAGATTATAGATGTTTGACAAAATGGTCTAACCATGAATAAAATCACGGCGGTTGTGAAGAAGCATAATATCCAACCATGACCATTTTGTCAAACATTCATACTCTTTCAAACAAGACAGGAGACTTTCTTTCTTCTGGGATCTATTTTGTCGGCTGCATAATCTTTCAAATATCGATTTGGTATTATAGGTACAACTGTGCTTCAAATTAATTTTGTATTCTTTAACCAGAGTAAAAGTCATTTTGCACTTCAAAAGATATGATTTTGACAAAATGAATCAAACTTAAATAAGTAAAATAACTAAATGTTTGGTTCATTTTGTCCATTAGAGCATATCTTTGGAGGTTATTTTGTCATTTACATTCTTTAGCGTTCATTTTGTCAAAATTGTAATCTTTCGAGATGCAAAATGGATATTTGCTCCTTTAACAAGAAGGTTAACCTCTAATGTCATCTCTTCGATTGTAATGTCATCAAAATTATCACACCCCAACCTAGAAGCAACTTCTGCAAAAACATAGAAGCCATCAATATTGGAGACAAACTTCGTAAACCATATATCAGTTCTTCAACACCTCTCTCTCTGCTGGGAGAAAAATCAGAATACTACCAACGAGGAAGGTTGCTACGTACTTTGAACTGAAATAATTGCATCAGCTGTAGCGTATCCATCCCTGTATTTGTTGTATAGTGCAGCTAGTTGATCTGTTACCTATATGATTCGTGAAAACAATAAGATTTACTGAAAGGTTTAGCTTGTAAAGTTAAGAGTAATGAATCAACCTCAGGGTAAGATCCTGATGATGATGCTTCACATACATCCCTAGCCATGATGTCTAGCGGAACATCTATCCACAAGGAAATCCCGTGTCTCAGAAGTGCCCTATGTCAAGGTAACAGCAAGTGGAAAAATGAAAAAATAGCTTTTTGACAGAATAAACAAGAACAAGATTAGTCGAACATGGGGAAGGCATACAACAAAGCTTCACTTGGTTTCAATTCCAGGACGGTGGGGATAGGACAAAATTGTGTCTAAATCATATTTGGTTATAATAGACAAAGCTTAACATCAGAATATTTTGAAAGGTAAAGTGGAAAAATATTTAAAAAGAAACGAAGGCATGTTGGGAATACAATTTTATTAGTCAGTTCCTCCCTCTCAATCCCAATTTTTCACATGGTGGTGGTCTCGTTGAACACATTTTTCTCCCTCTCTATCCCATGTCCTGGTAATAGAACTCAAATTTTTTAATTATAATTGTATTCATTTTTAGATTTTGAGTTATGTTCTCCCACTTTTCATGAAATTTTATTTGATTCTATATTTTGTCCGCAAATTGTGATAATTGATAAATTATATGAATTTTGCCTTTATTTTAAAAGTATTTGGTCTTAATATCCAACTAGTACCACTAACATGTTTTTGTTTACATTGAAATACATACACATAGTTAAGATAACATGCATTACAAGGGGGCTACAATGATCGAATTAAATTTGGAGTCATTGAAAGGAGAACTCAAACTCTAAAACTTTCATTTTGATTCTTGATTGCTAATTGCTAGTTTAGACTTGACGAAAAAATCAAGAGATTATAATTATAGAGAATTGATTTATGCATGCCCTATGTTTGATGAAATGTCAAGTTGAGAATAAGCTATCCAACCAATAAGAATCCTCATGATAGAATTTCCAATTCTTGAACTATCTTTAACTTTATTTTCTTTTCAATCTTTCTTAAAATTGTCTTATATTTTCTTGCACAAAATCAAACACCTTTTTAAATCCAATCAACTACAATACACCCTTACTTCAAGAGACGACCCGAGTTACATTATGACTACATAAACCGTGATATAATTTAGTTTAAGAGCTAGTGCGACCAAATGTCTTTTATCCCTACGAAAGCGTTTGTTTAGTGTGTGTGTTTGGCCAAGACATGGACAATGTGGAACGTGTCCCTTGTTTGGTTTGTGAGACACAAAAATGAGAGAGACACGCATACCCATAAACATACACAATATACATGTTCTTTGTGTCTCACTAAATTGATGAGACACGGAATTGAAGCCATGGACACGGATCTGAATTTTTTCTTTTGGATTATTTTATCCTCATTGATTTTTTAAAATTCAAAATATCTCCTTCTCCTTTTACAAACCCTAATTTAATTTATGAGGATAAAATAGTCATTTTCAGTTATGTAGTGTTCTTGTGTTTTGCAACCAAACATAATATTAGACACTACACTAGTGTCATGTCTATTATTTCCAAACACTATACACAAACACAAATATTTTATGTCTATGTCTTAAATGTATATGTCTTAATGTCTATGTCTCAATACATACACAAACCAAACGGAGCCTACATGTCATGGTCCCCACTATCCTTTGACAATAACCAAATGCAGCCTACAGCCTTCTCCCATGATGCCATTGCACCCAACTATGAATCATGTTTGTACTTAGCCCATTTATACTTAAATCCCTTTTGGTGATTAACATATTTTTAAATATTCAAGAAAACCAAACTCCAAACTCCAGCAAAAACATTAAAGGACGAAAAAAAAGATCTGGCCAGGAATTAGAAATCCATACAGATTAGTTGAACTTTGAACTGCACCGTTGCCAGCACAAACTACTAGTCGGCCCATAGATGACAATTGCATCAACACTTCAGTCTGAGCCATTTGACATGTGAATATAAGTACCTCATATTCTGATTGAACAACTCTGGACCATTTGACATGTGAATCATAAGTAACTTATATTCAAACTTATCAACTTAGAAGTCAGAAGCAGATTTTAGGATGCATGTAAACCTTGTTAATTTCAAGAGTTAGCTTTGTTAAGGTACACAATGTTCTGATGCATGGATCACTAACAATAGAAACTTGGTAACAGTTTAGCAGGTATCCAATTAGACACACAACCTTTAAACAAGTCTAATACAATCACCTCAGATTCATGTAAGGCCATTTCATCTTTCTCTCTAAAGGATTTTGCAGCAGGTGCACCACCAACAGCTTCTTCAACCAAACTATCACTAAATAGAGTAAATAAAATATCAAGTTTAGGTAACATTCTGGAGCTATGTTTAATTCTTTAAAACTTTTATCAGAAAGTAGAAAGATACCTGTCAAAATAATAATATCGCAACATATCAGCTAGCATCTTTCCTAAACTGGTTTTCAGGGAATTTTGCATGCCTTTATCAAATAGTAGACACACAAAGTTAATGGCGTCATAATAAGCAACAAACTTTCAAAGCAATTAATTGCATTATAAGCCATTCTTACCAACCAGAAAAATAGAAGTCCCTTTTAGCTCGGGGGATACATCTGCTGCTTGTTTCTGAATCAAAACTTAGTTAAAATGTGTATATCCATCCACAACAAAGGGAAAAAAAGAGTACTTTCAAGTTTAAACCAGTAGAAAATTTCCTATATACCAGTATTTTATGAAGCTGATCCCAACTAGTGGGATAAGAACAGATTGATGAATTGGAATGACAGAGGGAGTTGAGAGCAATCACAGGGAATGGAAACGGGGGATTGACGAAATGAATCAACACAATTACAGATGTCATAGACATTGTAAGAAATATCAGCTAACTTAAAACTTGCTTACTACCACTAACCAGTGCTCAACTAATTCCTAACAAACTTCAACAACTGGTGCTGAGTTGGCATTGTTAAATAACAGAGAAAAGGAAACTGTGATGAAGTTAAATAAGTTATATTTATATCAAAATGATTTTTCAATGTAAGATTCACATCCTAGGAAGGTGAAAACATTCCACGAACTACATGCCCCTTAAGAGGAAGTGTTAACATAAGAAGTGTATCAGGATATGAGGGTGTGAGTAGAATATTGTAATAGGATGAAATTAATGGAATCAGCTTTGGAGACGCATAGCTGCTCCAATTACTCAATCCCTCCTATCTTCTATATAGCAGGCTAATCCCTTTCCTTCAACCCTATTCCGTCACCAGTATCCGATAGAGAGAATCTGCTTTCGTAAGTCATGTAATTTTGTTATTTCTTTCACAGAAGTTTTTATGATCAATAAATTTGTTTTTTTATTTAAGTCAGCTCTAGTTCCTACTGAATTCAACAAGAATGAATATGATCTCACCTTCACTGCAAGAGATGAATCCACAGCACCCACCTTACTCCCTGTAGCTAAGGAAGCATCCAAAAAATAGGAGAAGAATAATGCAACATTAGCACATTAGCTCCCAACAAACAAGATCCATTCTACCACTTATTCAGAGAAATTATATATATGCGCCACTTTTATGCACACCGAGAATGCAAGAATTATCGTATTTTAGTCTTGTTAATCATTATCCCTAACTGATTAAACCTAATATGCTTGAAAATGTGCCACGGTATAGCAGTGTGAGTTTCTTTAGCATCTTATAAAACTGTTAAAGCACTTACTCCCTATGGAGTATTGACATTGACACGGACACCAACACAATACAATAGAACACAGGCAGACACACCAAATTTTTCAAACAACCAATATATCTTTTTTGAATCCTATTAACACTATATCTAAGTCATGTTTGAAGTGTAGGGAATTTTAAAGAGAAATAACTAATTGGTTAAATAAGGTGTCATACTGTCTGTCATACGAGTGTCTGTTAGACCCTGACACCTGTCGAAGACACGGACATGTTGCTCATCTGGTGTGTCCGTGCTACATAGCTTGATCCAAACAGCGTTCTTTAACCTTTTTTTTTCATAATTAACAAACTCTTGACCCTCCAAGAGGGAAGAAATACTAATTAGAGTACAATCTCCAAACTCAAAAACTAAAACAGCCATATCAGTGCTTTCCAAAACTCAAAACTGAAAAGGACTCTACATAAATAACAACATTCTGGAAGAACACAAACAATTAGTCACAAAATCGGTCACTTGTATAAAATACATGTTAGAATATAAAATACATATTGAAATGAGTTAAACAAGTCATGTATTTATGAACAAACTTATGGTTGCTGATTTTTGGTGCGCCCGTAGCATTTTTGCATAAATCAATTTTGAGACAAGTAAAGAAACAGATAAAAACATCCACTGACTTTCATCAAAATCGGAATATATTCAATACATAGTTAAAAATCCTCTCCTAGCAAAACCCTTTGGGACAAAACTTTATCTAACGCCGAAAATCACATACATGAGACAAAAGTAAGAGCATATAAATGGATGCAAATTAAAAGTTGAGGAATTTCATTAATCGAAATGGGAAGATTACCATCGGGATTTGCGCAATTGAGGGAAGGTGGGCCGCGTGTGGAATAATAAAGAGAAGGAAGCGAAGCTCGAAGTGGGAGGCAGCTTTTGTGGGCGTGATGTGAGAAGGTTTGGTGAGAAGAAACTGCTGATAAAAGGTGAGAATGAAGTGGCAAAGAGAGTGTGGTGTTCATGTGAGTAACAAGACTGTTGCTAGCCTTCTCCATTCAACACCACAATCTCGTTGGTCGACGGCACGACTGCAGGGAGCCCGAACTTTTAATTTTTATTTTTCCTTTTGGGTGCGGGACTGGGCTCAACTACTGTCTGCCTAGGCAGCACCGTAGACTACTGGTCATTAGATCATTGATTCAATCGGCGAATTACATATTGAACCAGTTGATTTGAGTATAATTAAATAATTATATAAAATTTATTTTTTTAATAATTTTTATAATAAATTAATTTATTTTTTAATTTATTAATTAATTAGTATCTATTACATTATTTAAATATATATTAAAAAATATTAATATTAATAGATGTCAATAACAAAAATATATTATAATTAATAAAAACTTTTTATTTATCTTTTTTAATTTATAGATATTTAACAAAATTTAATATTTATTTTAATAATTATATATAATTAAATAATAATTAATTTAAAAAAGAATAAATATAAAATAAAAAATTAAATTAATATGAACACTACCTATTAATATGACTAAAAAAAATTAATACATAACGTTATTAATTAAAATATAACTAATAGATTATAATATATTTATAAAAAGACACCATATTATACAAAGATTAAACTTAGCCTAATAGTTAAAGGCTCTTTTATATATTGAAAGTCTCAAGTTCGAACTTAGTAGCCAGTATATCATTCAAGTTTTTGAAATTTGTGTGATGCGCGTGCTGACGTCAGCGGGCCAACCGGTCCAGTTCGATCATCAGTTTAAATTGAGTTTAACCAATTCGTTTACTTGTCCAATTAGAATATTAAGTCAAACCAATGTAAAGTTTGATTTACCGATTTTTTAACTGAACCAGTTAGTTTGGTCCGAATTTGATAAGTATTAGTAACATTATCTTTTTTGTCTTTTTACTAATAATAATGGAAAAGAAAAATAAAATAGCATTTTTTTCTACGATTTTAAAAAGAGTTAATAGTCAAAATCGTCCCTAAAAGATACCTCGATTTCTATTTTCATCACCAAAAGATAAAATTAATCAAATTCGCCCCCAAAAGATAATCAACCTGATCACATTCGTCCTTCCGTCATCTATTTTGTTGAGGTGACTAACGTTCGCTCACGTGTCCCGTTAACTGCTAACGTGGAAGACGCCAAGTAGTACCCTCTTGTTGTTGACAAGATAATTATGTTATAACAATTCAAATCAGTCTCTAAGTGGATGAACCCTACTCCCAAATTCAATCATAAATAAGTTGTCGTCAACACTTAGATAGCCATATATTTGGGTAGAACCTAAAATTGTTGGTTTGCCACGAGGATGGAGATAGGAAATGGAGGTTGTGGTGGTGGTTTGTCGTATCCGTCACACGACAGTCATGGTTCCAGCGCTTCAATGCAAACGAGGAGGAAGACTTATGACAAATCATGTTTCTATGGGTTGAAGACCATGATTAAAAAATCTAAAACAGCAGAGAACCTAGATAGATTGTTCCATGCATGTCCAAGCTACCAAGTAAGTGGTGTTGAAAAAAGTTAAAGGTTTTCCATCTTGTTCTCTGTTGTTGCGTGTTTTTTCATTTTTTTTTTTGTTTTCTGCTTTTGAAAATTGCTGAAGGGCAGTCACTGCAATTACTTTAAGTGGGTTGATGATGTTGACTATCAAAGAGTGGTTGTAGGTGGTACAAAAAAGATGTAGAAACTGATTTAGAGGTTGAAAATGGCTATGATGAATGGAGGGTGCAGGTGGCTGACGTGGCGGAAATTAGCCGATTAAGAAATTAGTATAGAAATAACGTTGCGAGTACAGTTCCTAACCGACAAAAATCAGCTTATCAATTTAAAAAGGGGTTGTCACAATTTTAGAATAAAAATATTGGGAGTAGAAATCCCAGGTCGTCTCCCAACGAGTTGACAAAAGAGTGCTATTTTATTAGTTAGGGGTTTTTCGAGAAATTTTTGAGAATTGAGGAACAGAAAATTTAATGATGGTAAATTAAAGCAATGTGAATTAAAAGCGATTTATATATTCAAAGTAAAAGCCTTGACCGGGGATAGATTAATTGGAAGTTCTATCCTTGTTGGATTTTTCCAGGTGGAATAGCAAGAGGTTGTTGTTTTCACTTAGTTAACCCTTACTAAATAAAAGAAAGTCAAATGATTGAGCTAACTCTTATTCACAAGTCATAACCCTCTCCCTTGGGAATGGTTAGAGTTAGTGCCTAGAGAGTTAGCCAACAACTTCTAATTTAACTAATCACTTGAGTATTCCAACTCAATGGTCTCCTTTTAATCAACCCCTAAGTCAAGTTGGGAGTCTACTCCGTTGACATGAGTACAACGTTCACAAACTTATAAGAAGAAGACATGACAAATTAGATAAAATAGGAACTGAAAATTAATTAAAAGTAAAAGTAATTATTTGCATTAATAAATTTCAAAATGCAACATCCTTATCTGAATAGGATTAATGGGCAATTAAAAGAGTAAAGGAATAAGGAAACAAACTAGAATAACAACTTCAATGGAGGTAGTGTTTCTTCTCAATATCCAAAGCAAAAGCATCAAAAGCATCAAAACTAGAAATCTATGAATGTGAGGAAAACCTAGATGAAGTAGTAATTTCTCTCTAAGATTCCAATCTAAAACTAAAACTATGCGAATGAAAATGTGTGTTGAGTCTCTGCTTGTCCCCTGCCTCTAGTCTGTGTTTCTGGGCCGAAATCTGGGTCCAAACTCGGCCCAAAATCGCCCCCAGCATTTTCTGCAATTTCTGCAGGTAGTGAATGTCACGTGTACGCGTCAAGCACGCGCACGCGTCACCGTGCGAACTCCAATTCACGCGCACGCATCAGGTACGCGGACACATCGCTCCTCGCTGGCTATCTCCTTTAATTCTTGTGCTCCTTCCATTTATGCAAGCTTCCTCTCTATCCTCTAAGCCATTTCTGCCCTATAAAACCTGAAAACACTTAACGCATAGATCACGGCATCGAATGGTATAAAGGGAAATCAAAACACACAATTTAAGGGCTTAGAAAGTAAGTTTTCAATTGTAGAACAAAACTAGGGAGGAATCGTAAATCTATGCAAATTGTATGAATAAGTGTGCAGAGACTTGATAAAAACCACTCAATTGACCACAAGATAAATCATAAAATAGTGATTTATCAATCTCCCCACACTTAAACATTAGCATGTCCTCATGCTAAGCTCAAGGAGACAAAAAGAATGAATAGGGGAAAGTAAGACTCATGAAATGCAACCTATATATGAATGCAGCTATATGCTAAGATATTTCTATCTACTTGGTTGAAAATAAACAAGCTCTCTAAGACAAGTATAAATCAGATTCCACTAATTCAAATCATACAGTAAAAACAAGTAAACTTGTAAGAAGATTGCTCATGAAAGCAGGGGACATAGAATCAAGCATTGAACCCTCACTGGTAGTGTATATCACTCTAATTCTCTCAAGTGTCTAGGGTTGATTCACTCACATATTCTCTAGTCATGCTTTCTAAAACTTTGTTCTTCATCTAACCAATCAACAAAAATTTAGTATACCAATGCAAACATCGTGAGGTCTTTTCAAGGTTGTAATGGGGCTAAGGTAAGGGTGAGGATATATGTATGACCAAGTGAGCTATAATATGAATCTTTGAGTACCCTAAGCTCTCACCTAACACACACACACACTCTCTATGTAATTCCAAAATTATGCCTAACCACCCAAAATTCTCACTTTTGCATCACATACTCATGCATCAACTTTTCTTTAATTTTATCACATATGCATTGATCTTTTATTAAACCTAACATTGGGGTAATTTTGTCCCCTTATTCATTTATTTACTTAATTATTTAAATATTTTTTTCACCATGAAAGCAAACATAACATATCAATGCACATGAGTTTTTAATTTTTCTGGTCTCATATGAGTATGCACCCAAATTCCCAATACTTTTGTCACTAAAACACAACACACTTTCATCAACCCAAGCTCCCATAGTTCCCCCACACTTTAATTGATATACAATTTCTAACTTAAGCTAACCAAAGATTCACTTGGGGTAATTAATTATTTTTTCGCTTAAAGCTAGTGATGTGGTAAAATATAGAACAGAAGGGGATTAAAAGGCTCAAGGTGGTTAACAAAGGGGATTGAAAGGGTAGGCTATTTAGGATGAGTGGGCTTATAACAAATGATGGCCTCAATCATATGCAAGCATGTGAATATACTAAACAATGGACATCTAGAATGGAACAAAATATAGATTGCAGTCATAGAGAAGAAAACACATAAGAATAAAAAATTATGGTTAAATAGTGTAACCATGTAATTAAGCTCAAATATCGCAGGTTGTATGTTCCTAGCTATAATTCATGTTCCAGAGTACAATCCTCAAACAAGTTTAGCACAAATTTGCAATTTAAATTAGTGAAACACTGTAAAAAGGGTCTTGAAAAGAAACTCATTACTTCAACCAAGCAAAACATACATGCAAACAGTTATTATCATGTAATCTATCCTATCTAACAAAGGAAAAGTCAAATGTTGGTGTTAAGAGAGAGAACTTACTTCCGGAAGTCAAGGACTGACCTCCCCACACTTAAGGCTTGGCACGGTCTTTCGTGCCATCAGTAAGGAGCAAGGGAGGGCTGGAAGTGTCGCCTCCAGTGTCTGGTTCACCTTGGCTGCCTGTGCTAATGGATGAAGGGGAGTCTGGGTGTCCTTTGGTTCTGGAGGTGGGTGTGTAGCAACTATGAGGTCCTTCAAATAGTTGTATCAGTGCTTGTTATGGCGCTCCATTTGCTCCATCCGCCGGTCTTGCCGATCGAACCTCTCAAGGATCTGAAGGAACATCTGATGGATGGATGGTGCTTGTGGTGTTGATGATGGTGGAGTGAAGGAGGGAAGAGTATCCAAAGATAGACTTGCAGGCTGGCTCGTAGAGGGAACTGGCGGCCTGATGTACTTCCCGTTTGGGACATACTGGTCGGCTCTAGGGATCATGACCTTCGCGTCGCCTACTCGAGAGGACACACCTGCTGCAGAGACCAAATCTGAGGCCAAGGCGGGGAAAGGCAGATTACCCGCTATCTGTACTTGTCCCATGACTTGCCGAATGTGTCGGGGCAGGTTGAAGGGTTGTTCTGTCAAGATGCACCAGATGAGGACAGCCATGTCTGCTGTGAAGGTCGACTCGTGAGTGCTTGGAAAGACATAGTGGTACATAATCTGTGCCCACACGCAAACCTCCAAGGTAAGTGACTGGGCTGAGATGCTCTTGGGTTTTGACCGATGCGTCCCATAGATCCAGGTGCCGCCAGGTTGGGCGATAACTCCAAGAACACTATCCCAGTCGAACTGATACATCTGGCACTTGTGGGATGCCTCTTGATATACATCACATCCCTCTAGACTAGGTGGAAGGTCCAATGCTCTCTGTATGGCACTCTTGGAGACAGGGACCTGCTGCTGACGGACGAAGACAGTTTGAAGAGTAGGCAAGTAGAAGTTTGAGTAGAATTCAACTACCCATGATAAGTTGGCCTTTCGCGGCTGTCTCCTCAAAAATCCCATTGTCTCCTCTCAATTCGGGGCTCTACAAAATCAACAAAGTGTGTTGGGACAATGAGCAGGTGCTCATTGTTGTGGCGGGATGTGGCGTTTGGCGCCACTATGGTAGTGATGAAAGTGGAGTTTTGTGTGTTCCGGCACCAAACGCCGATGAGGTGGCATTTGGCGCCACATTGGCAGCTTGGAATTGACTCATTTTCTTCTTTGTGAACTTTTCCAAATTCTCCCGAATGCTACCTATAATAAATTAAATTGTAAAGAAACTCAAAGTGGTGTTCATGGTGGCTTAAAATACCTAAATCTTGATTTAATTCAACAATTTCACATGCAAATTCACTAAGAAAATATAAGAAAGATGCTCACGCATTATTAAGCACAAAACTGATTTTATATTCAAATAATATTTAAAAATAGTCCTTAGATCGAATTATATGTCACGTATTCAAGCTAGTCTTGTCTAGTTAAATCTTAAAAGAAAACATAATTTTCAAAAGTTGGTCTAATCCAAATTATATGTCACTTATTCACAATTAAAGTGATTGAACATCATGTATGTGTCGCACACTAATTGAACCACTATTTCTAGCCAAATTCAAATAGTCATGTGAAAGAGTTTTCAAGCTTTGATCCAAATATCAAAATTTTCAATTATAATAAAAGAATCCAAGAAGAACTAGCTTACCTTTTGATCCACTAATCCGAATGAAGAATGAATAATTCAATCATGAAATAGATTAATGCAAGACTTCGAAATAAAAAATGTAGATTAATTATCTATAGAAAACATAAACAGAGCTCCTAACCCTTTGACAGAGAATTAGTTACCCATGAAGAAGTAAAAAAAAAAACAACAAGAAGAGTAGTAGTCCGAGGACTTGATGATCTTCTCAAGTCCTCCTCTGAGTCTCTTCACCAACAACTCTCTTCCCCCTAGCTTCTCTTCTAAGTCTCAGGAAGGTTCTTTCGGGTTCAGAATCAAAGGAAGTTGATATTGCCTTTCTCCCTCCTGGCATACACAATACAAAAAAAAAGACCAAAAGCAAGTTGAATACTCTATTGCTAGAGTATGTGTTAGAATTAGCAAACACAATGTGTCAAACAGTTAGTATGCTTAAACGAAAACGAAGAAAAAAATGCTCAAAATAGACTATCACCCACTTAATCATTGTCAATCTAAATCAATCCCGGACAACAACACCAAAAACTTGATGGGTGAAAATTTGCACAACACAAATTCCTTCAGCAAGTGTACCGAATCGTCAAGTAATAACTCACTTTTGAGTGAGGTCGATCCCACAGGAATTGATGGATTAAGCAACTTTAGTTAGGTGATTTATCTAGTCAAGCTAATAATTGATGATTTTTGGTGAAATTGGATTAATAGAAAGTAAATTGCTGGAAATTAAAGTGCTGAAAGTAAATTGTGAAATGTAAATGGCGGAAACTTAAATGGCAAGAAACTAAAGAACTAGAACTTAAATGGCAAGAAATAAAAGAGATGAAACTTAAATTACAAGAAATAAAAAGCAGGAATGTAAATGACAATGAAAGGTAAATTGCATGAAATGTAAATGGGTTTTGGGAGCTGGGAATCAAAGAAAGCAGGAAACTCAAAGCAATTAAAGTGAAGAATAACAATGGGAGAGATTCATTAGGGATTGGAGATATCATAATTTATCATGAATTAATGGGTCTCAACTTCATTCTCAATCATATGAAGTAGATCTATGGTGGATTGTAATTAATTGAGCCCCAATTCCTTGGCGACCCAATTTCTCTTAACATAATCAATTTGCCAATTCCTTGATCTAATTGTCATGAGAAGAGGTTAAGTTCAATTCTCTTATCCAAGAGTCACACAAGTTCTCAAGATCTCAACTCAATCCAAAAGTTTATTGATCAAGAGAGTTATGAGAGAAAGAGCTTCAAACTAATTTCTATGATTCCCCTTCTGAGGCTCACGTAGAAATTCAATGGATTTAAACCCCCTCCCGGTAGTGAATAGATCGATTAAGCACAGAAGTTATCTCTTAGCTACAACAAGCAGATTGAGAAGAAGAAGAATTTCATTAATTCATTTGAATTACAATAGAGCTCCTCCCCCTAATGATATGGGGTTTAGTTCATCATTGCTCTGAAAACTAAAAAAAAAGTACATGAAATGTAAACTAAATGCAGAAAAGAAAATCTAATTTGGAGCCTCTGCTATCAGAGTCCCCTCTAGGTCCCAGCCTTCTTTCTAGTTCAAAACTCTTCCTATATATACTACTTGTGCAATCTTTAATTGAGTCTTCAAGTACTTGGATGTGGGCCCTTGGCCTTGGTTGAAGAAGTTAGCAAACTCCTTGGGCTTTTCTCAGCTTTCTGGAAGGTATTAGTTGCAGTAACACTGACATTAGTGAAGCCGTTAGTATGGATAACTCTCTGGCAAGAATAAACATTGCTGAACCCTCAAACCTGGAGCTCCAAGTAGCAGTGATGACATTCCTTATTTCCTCCATTCCACACTAACAATCTTGAAATTTGAATCTTCTCTTGAACTTCTTCATTTGAGGATTAGTATCCAAGAGGAATGACGCATGATCAGACCCATTTTCCTTCAATTTAATCACTGAAGCAGTAGGGTAGATATTCAACCAGTCCCCTGAAGCGAGCATTCTATCCAATCTCTCGGTAATATGCTTCGAACCCCTTCTTTTATTTGACCATGTGAATGGTCTCGCTACCATGCCCAAGCCCATTAATCCATTTCCATCAATGAAATTAGAAAACTTAGACATAATAGCCCAAGATTTAAGGTCTCCTCCCATCTTCTCTTGTTGATTCACAATGGCATTAAAGTCTCTGAAAACAATGATATTTTCAGGTAGTTATTGAATAACTGTTAAGATCTCTTCGAATTGAGTTAGCCTTTCATGATCCAAATAGCTTAAGTGAACACCCACCAATCCCTATGAAGAGTTATTAGATGTGTCATTTACCTTTGCAGTTGTATAGTAATTTCCAACAATAATTACTTCGAGATCTAGGTCTTCTTTCCAGGCCAGAATTGTTCCTCCCGCTGTCCCAATTGGATTATTAATCTTCCATTCACAAATCTGCAGCTTCTCAATTTTCTTTTTACTATACAAAATTGGTTTTTAGTTTTACAGATGAACACAATCTCACAGGAGAGTGGGATTGATATATCCCTTTAAGATTCTGGACTGTCAGGGGTCTCCCCAAACTCCGACAGTTTCAGCTTAGTAGCTTCATGGGTCTTTGAGTGCCATTTGAGGGCTGGCACCCTCCACCTCATTTTCAATTAATAGCTCTTCCTCTAAACACGCTTTTTTCTAACTTCCTTCATTCTCCTTTCCACTATTGTTTCTCTTATTGCCAACATAAGTCTTGATAATATTGTCTCTTATTCTAGCTATCTGCTTCAGTTTTACTTTCTTATTTTTGCATTCTGTTCTATTTTCAGAAATAGCCTATATTCCTCAGTATTCATTTGAATAGATAGCTCTCTAAGAATATTTAGCGAATCAGCACCTGAATTAGTGTTAGCAATCTCCACTTCTGCATCTTTATCTTCCTGCACGTTAGAACTATTTGCCATTAATTGCTTGAGGGTTGGTTGCTGCTTCTTGTCCTCCATACTCAAACTTGAAAAGCTCTCTAGAAGCCACATTGGGGCTGGTTTCTTCCTTGGTTGTGCAGGAGAATGACCATCAGCTCTAGTTATTCTTGAATCATCATATTTTTGCCTTTCAACTCTCCTTCCAACCTGGTCTGCCTTGACCTAATCCCCTATGCTCTCCTGTTTAATCTAATTTTTAGATGAGTCTTCCAATAATGATTGACAATTTCTTGTCTCATGTCCAAGGGAGGCATAGTAATTACAAAATACACCAATACGTTCATACCTCAAACTCATCTCTAGAGGTTGTTGATTTGGCCCCATCAATTTCATGTTGTCTCTTAGCTTTTATCACACTCCAGTTCCACCTTCGCTTTGATAATCCGAGATTTTGTCTTTAACCTCGAAAAAATCAATGTCAGAGATGAACCTAATTTATGTCTAACCTCCAGGGTTTTGAATTGTTTTGGCAAACCCCAGAATTGAACCCAAATAAGGATTGCAGAGATCATTATTTCTCGTGAGGCCTCGTCCTCCTCCAATGCTTAACATGTAGGATATAATTCTTAAAGAGTCATGGGGAGCCTCTTTCAATTCTCAGCATATTTGTTTCTTTCTCAAATAAAAAATGAAATAAATTATTACCTTTGTTCACCACTCTAAATCCTTCAGGTCTACCCCAAATAGCATGCATGGCACCTTCCATTATTCCAGCAGAAAAAGGTCTTTTTACAAAAATTCTTCTTGAAAGACTCTTCGTACATGCTTGTACTCCTTCCGAGATGTCTTCTTCATCAAGGATGACAATCTCTTCCTCCTCGCTCTCCTTCTCATGTTTAGGATGCTTAGGATCAGATCTAAGATCATTCATTCTATTTGTTAATCAGAATTCTAATAAAGGACACTAAAACCCTAGAAGAGCACTAAGAATCCTAATAAGCACTTTTAATATATCTTTTAAATTCTATTTTGGTGAACACAATTTTTTATTTATTAATAATAATAAAAGTAAAAGTACATCAAAACAAATTACTATCATTTTTCAGACTTTACTCGTGCTAAAAATACCATACTTTACCTATCGTTGTTGAAATAGAAAAAGACTTCTTTTTGTAGTTAAAAAAAAAAGTAAGGAAGAAAATGAACCGAAACCAAAACTATTTTCTCCTTTTCAAGTAAAGGAGATCCTTTTTAAGTAAAAGGGATTACAAAAATGATGTTAGATCTTACAAATTGATTGTATAAATTAGCCATACAAAATTGTAAGCTTTCCAAGACATTACAACACCAACATTGACATCAATCATAGATTTAATTCATGTATTATATTATAGCTAAACTTATATATATATATATATATATATATATATATATATATATATATATATATATATATGCTAAAAATATTTTGACTAAATCCCATGCTTAAAGTTAAAAAAAAAAACATACCAAAAGATATGTAAAAGACTCAACATATGCTAAATTTAAAATTTTTTTAGAGTAGATCTTATGCTAGCACCCTTCCCAACTGCAATGGAAGTTACCAGCCTAATCTATGGGTCTTCTTGAATCTTGATCATTGACTCCATTCAGGTAAGTAAATTGAAATTGATATCCAATGTTCTATGGAATCCATTGAATAATTAGTTTATAGTCTCTTGTTAAAGGGATTTAAATCCCCTGGCTGGGAGAAGCATAAATTACAAGAAACATGGTCCTATGAAGTTAAATTTTGAAGTGTAGAGGCAGGTTTCAATTTCAAGGTATAAACAGTTGGAACTTGGAAGTGTGTTGTTTCTATCAATTCATCAACTTTACAAGGTTCAAGTATTGATATTAAACTCTAATCATTTTCAGAATACATTATTATCTCTCTCTCACACACAGAATTACATTATTTTGACTAAAAAGCTAAATCAAGTGGCCTAATGAAAAAGCATGTTTCACATGAAACACCAAAATTTTTTTTGTAGAAACACCAAAAAACCAAATAGACTTCATGATTCTCTTTTGTTCACCATGGTGACGCTCCTTACGTTTTTGATAAAATGTATTAATAATTAATCAGTTAAACTAATTTTTATAGAAATAAATTTGTTAATCTTAAATATTTAATCATATTATGTGTATATAACAATTATTTACCCTTTTATAATATATGCTAGAATAAAATATACATATTAAAAATATGTAAAATAAATATATAGAGTGATTTTTTCTAGTGCAAAATAACTAACTTTATAAAATCTTTATCATTAAAAACTAATATAAATACATCACAAATGTCAAAGAAGGAAAAAAAAGAAATAAAGAGGATAATTTGTTTATGAAAATATTACTTTTGCATTTATATAAGCAGAGGGGCTTTCTTGCAGAGTTTAGGGTTCTATTTTTTGTGAGCTTTTTTTTTTAAATTTAGTTGAAATTATAAAATTGGTGTAGTTTTCTCTGTAGATTACTACTATTGGAAGAGTTTTCTATGTTATTAGAAATCTCTACCTCTGTTGGTGTGTTCGTCCAATGTGCTTTTATCAATATATTTAGCGCTGTTTGAAACTTTAGAAGTAATTTTTTTAAATTTTTGACTTACGAAAATTAGTAGTATTAATATTTGGTGCAATTTTTAAAATTAAATTACAATTTTTTAAGAAATTATTTAGGAGTTTATAGAGAAGTTAAAAAAATGACTTTTCTCATAATACTTCTACTTTTCATCACATTTCTATAAAATGAGCACTTTTAGAGTTAAAAATTTAAACACAAAATAATTTATTTAAATTTATAAATTACTTTTAACAGAGTCATTTATTGTTTAAGTTATTTTATCAAAAAGAGCTTTAATTATTATTTGAGAAAATGACAAATTAGTCCCTGACCTTTTAACCCGCGGACATTTTCGTCCCTGGCCATTGGAAAATACATTTAAATCCCTGACGTCTTTGAAAATCAGACGGATCAATCCCTCCGTCCATAATTCACCGCCAGACCCGCCGGAAAAGGCTGGCCTGGCTCCCCCTCTGCTTACCTGACTCAACGGCGTTCCCACGTGGCACGTTAGTGGGATGGAACTTTTGAAAACGGGACACATAAGTCCCTCTCACTCAAAACGACGTCGTTTTGAGTGCTGCCCTAATCCTAAAATTTGTTTGGGTCGTTCCTCCAGGAACTCAACTTGCTCCGCCGATAGCCGCTGCTTCTTCTCCGCCGGCTGCGTCAAGTACTCCTCCATGCTCTCCTCCTCGTCCTCCTCATGTCCAGAAGAACTACCCATTTTTACACCCCTTTCCTCCTGGAACATCTTCGAAGCTCATCATGGATCGAGAACCTGATCAATTAACATGAACAATTGAACATGGCTTGTTTAAACAATTCAATTAATTGGATAATAAGATTGAACCAATCAAATCTTTGATGAGTGCGCTTTTTTGATGAATATAAAAATATAATATTTTGAAAATTCTTGTTGTAGTGGATTAAATAGCTAGCTAGCTAACTTAGATTAATGATTCGATGTGACAAACTTTGATCACATCATCAGAGCCATTACAGAACAACAAGCAATAACAAGTACAAGGAAAAAAAAGAAGAAAAAGGGGTCAACGACGGGAAGAAAATTACGGACCGAGAAAAGGAAGTGATGAAGATAGGAAGATGGACGGAGAAGGAAGCGGCTGGAAAGATTGGTTCTGATGAAGAAGAACAATGTTACTGTTGTTGGTGTTGGAGAAGGCAGAGCTGAAGAGCCTCCCACCCACCATGGGTGATGATGTGTGTTAAGGGATAAAAGAAAAAGGAATGGAAGATAGAGATAATATATTTCTCAAGAAGTCATGGAGATGAGAACTGAAGCAAAGGATCTAAGACTTAAGGCGGAAGAAGCTTGTGATTATGATCTCTGTTATGTGTGAGGTGTGATGATGCCCATTAACGCTTCTTTTTGAAGTTGATGATGCCCCTTCATAGCCATTGTTGAAATCTGAACAACTCTTCTTCTCACCACCAGCCACCACCATGAAGGAACGACCCAAATGAATTTTAGGATTAGGGCAGCACTCAAAACGACGTCGTTTTGAGTGAGAGGGACTTATGTGTCCCGTTTTCAAAAAATCTATCCCACTAGCGTGCCACGTGGGAACACCGTTGAGCCAGGTAAACAGAGGGGGAGCTAGGTCAGCCTTTTCTGACGGATCTGACGAAGGGTTATGGACGGAGGGATTAATCCGTCTGATTTTCAAAGACGTCAGGGATTTAAATATATTTTTCAATGGTCAAGAACAAAAATGTCCGCAGGTTAAAAGGTCAGGGACTAATTTATCCTTTTCTCTTATTATTTAAATTATTTTATCAAAAGAATTTTAATTAAGTTGGTTATCCAAACAACCCCTTTTCTCTTATTATTTAAATTATTTTATCAAAAGAGTTTTAATTAAGTTGGTTATCCAAACTGGTTGTTGTAACTTTCTTTTTCAAATAAAAATGTGATTTAAGCCCACCAACTTGATTTGTTCCCTTTCGTCTTTGATGATATTTACGGGTATGCCCTTCATGGGTGGGGCTCTTTTACTTGGGCATTTTTCATCAATAAAAAAATTCATTATTTTCAAAAAAAATTGAAAGAGCATTATTTACTAAAATGCGACTTTTATAATAATTTAATTTAATAAAAATAAATATATTCCTATTATTACTTTCGTATAATTAATTATATTTATTCAATTTAAAAAAATTCTCGTGTTTATTCAATTTTAAAAAAAATAATAATTTTTTTATTTAAAAACAGTCCCATTTAGTTGTGTTTTTTACACTTTGAGGGATTGGGTTGTTTTCACATTTAAGTTTTAATTAATTAAATTAAATAATTTCCTAAAATTAATCCACATGGAACCTTTTATTTTAATATACATTTCTATATCTTCCTTTACCAGTGTATATTTTTCGATTTAGTAGAACGGCGTAGAATAACGAGCAGGCCCAAAGAACTAAGGCCCGAACACTTTTGAACTGGATTGGAAGAGGCCGCGCGAACGCAGGCCCCCACTGCCACAAATTATGACGTAAGCTCCACCACTTGGGTAGACCTTAGGCGGGCACCCTTCCGAAGTGCAATGGAAGTCACCAGCCTAGGCCATCGGCCTTCTTGATCGCCCATCGACCCCGTCCAGGTAAGTATATTGGAATTGTTGTACTCCCTTCTCTTTTATATCCCAATGCATCACTCGCACATTCTGATCCCCCAGATGTGGGACTTTAGGATTATTCAGCAAGAACTTAACAACTCATATTTATTCCTCCTCCCAGTTCGAGATACCCAATTCCCCACAATAAGCAATGTAAGTTACATTAGTAGATTAATACATTATATGAATCATGAATACGTATGCTCTATGCTTTGTAAATTAAAGAAAATTGAACCCAGTTTCAATTAGCTGTTGAACTAATGAATCATACATAGTTTTGTTTCATAGCTCAGAAAATTTAGATTAATCAGTAGGTTTCTATGGCATAATCAAGCCTGAATAATAAAGGAAACATATATAAAATTAAACTCATTATTTATACAAACTACATAGATAAGAAGTAACACAACAAAAGGCAAAACATCATTAAAAAACCTCAGCACTCAAGTCTCTCAAGTCTCTGCAGACAAGACTCAAAAATCAGAGGTTGGTGATGGAAGAGAAACAAGAAACAATTACAAGAGAGAGCAAAAAGTGGGAGGGGAATTTAATGTTGCTTCCATCAGATGACCCACCATTTGTTCCTGGAACTCTCTTAGATCCTGCAACTACAACAATAGAATACACCAAACTAAAAAGTGTTATCATGCATTGAAACATCTTTTCTACTAACAATCTTAATTAAACTGTTAATTCTGAGTTTATTATATCATGAAAAGGAGGGTAAAATTTTCAAAGTTCCTTTACTACAATATTATACCTGAGGGAGAATCTGAACCTGAATCTGAAGGTGCAATTCAACCTTCAGGTGAATCAGCTGGAGATTCAGCTGGGGAACCAAATGGAGATCCCACCGGAGAACCCGAAGATGCTCCTCCATTAACACCTACAAAATTCATGCCATGACCAATAAGTTATTAGCCTTATATTCTCTCTGTTGTCTTTTTGTCTTTTTTATTTTCTTACCTTTGCATTGGCTTACTGGTGGAGTTTGAACTTTGCAAGCACTAGGAAGAGACAAAGCAAGAGTTTGGTTAATGGGGATTCCCAAATTGGAACCTCCACCATTAAGGACAGACTTGAGAGTTGAAAGCAACATGAAGATGATGGTGTGATGAGCTTCCCATTATGTAGTTCAAGCAAGGACTCAAGCTAGTTAATGTGCTTGTGCAACTTGATGATGATGATGATTGAGCTTTAGCTTCCTGGTTCCACATTGTCATACATACAAAGGTTAATGTTGTCGTATAACTATAGCTAATGGACTGTTTTATTTCAATTTAATGTAATAAAACTGTTGTAGTAGTATTCCTTAATATGTTTGACTTTAACTCCAAGTTTAGTAGTAACCATATGGTATTTTTTTGAAAATTATCTGCAAATTATTTATTTTACTACACTTTCTAGCCTCACATATATTAATATTTAAAGCTTTATTTGGATCTAATTTTTAGTAGAAATGATTCTATAATTAAGATTAATTAATCTGGTTTAAGATGGAATTACAATTAAGAGTATTTATCTCATTAAATATGTGTTTAGGGAACATCCAACTTCGCAAAAATAAGTATAAAAAGATATTATAAAAAATATTATGTATAAAACATTAAAAAGGATAATGTTGTACGTTTATGTGAATTTATCTAACATTACGTTGTTCTATTTTAAAAATTTGTGTACCTAGATAAAGTTAGATGCTTATTTGAAACATAAGAGAATAGTTTAGTGTTAAAATATGCTAAAACAAAAAGATGCCAAATGAGAAGTGTATTGATTTTTTTTTTTTTCATACATTTGGTTTTGAAAAACGAAAATACGCATTCTAAATTTCTAACCAACCATACCAAATACAGCAATGGGAATTAACAAAAGATATTCCAATACACATGTTGGTTAAAGTAGTTGAACTCCTAAATCATCAAATTCAAATCTACCAAGTCTTTTTCGTTGAGTCATTGCAATGCATAAATCATGTCCTTATCTTATGATCAAACCAATCAACATCCAAAGACACTTACCTACAATCAAATCATTCTTTAGCCCACCAAAGACTAATATGGGACAACTCACATATGCTTTCCAAATCACTGTGATATCAACCATACTAATTATAATTATGGGTACACTAAACTTGGTTAAGGGTCAAATTACTACACCATGCACAACATCAATGATAACCAATTTCACACCATGTGCAAACTTCATCACAGGAAGTTCAAGTAATGGATTAGCACCATCATCTTCATGTTGTGATTCACTAAGGTCTTTGATGAGTAATAGTATAGATTGTGCTTGCCTTGTGATTTCAGCCAATGCTCCAATCCCATTACCTATTAACAGTGTTCTTGCCCTTTTTCTTCCACAAGCATGCAACATCAATGAACTTCCTTTACAGTGCAAAGGTGTGTCCTTATTCCTTAAAGTTTTTATTTTGGAGGGAGAGGCAAAGAAGGGCGCTTCAAAGTATAAAAAATTTAATCCAATTTACACACTAATCCCATAATTTCAATAGGGAGACAGCTATTTTGCAGCCGGCTAAATTTTTTAATTCTGAATCCTCAATTTTTTTTAATTTTAAATTCTAAATTCTAAATCTTAAATATTATACCATAAATCCTAATCTTAAACCCTAAAACCTTAAACCTCCTAAAAACGATTGTTACAAAAACAATTTATAATAAAAAAATTAACTAATGTTGTCTAATTAAAAATTCGTTTTCTATACTTATTCTAATTTATTTCCTGTTATTTTCTTCAAAAATCAAAATTCACAAATATATCCTAAAAGGGGTTTGATAAGTGCTGGTTAAGTTTGGAATTTGGATAATTGGATGAAACTATCTAAACTCAACATTACCTTGTGTAATTGAGTTACATTACTCTATATTCTCTTATAAGAGATGTCTATCTAAATTACCACATGCAATTTCTCAAACATAATTTAGAAAATAATAATATTTTTTCGTAATAATCTAAATTACTAATATTCTTATTACATAATAATGTATCAAAACGTACCTTTTCCCATTGTTATTTTCTTAATGAAATATTTAAATAGCTAATGAAGTATTGTTATTGTACATTATTGCAGCTTCTGGCTCTCCTGTACCAGCTCCAGGTAGTTACTTTGTTCAATTGCTATACTATTTTGTAATTTAGCATGTTTTCCGTTTTCACATTCTTCCTTATGATAAATTCCATCTCTGTCTAAATCCCATATTGAGTTAAATTTCAATTTGGATAAAGTGTTTTATATATAGAAAATATTTATTCGCAGGTCCAGCAATGCTTGGATCAAATGACCAATCACTTCCTCCAATAGCTGAATCTCCACTAAGCCCACAAGGTATTTATGAAATCTCTCAATTTGATAATTAAAATTTAATATGACTAAGTTGTGTAAAAGACAATGATTTATTGCTCTTTGTTAATGTACTTGCTTTCCATGAAAATTTTGGCAAAACAATGCGACATTAATTTATCTTATACTTGAGTGCAGCTTCTGAGGCACCCAATTCTGAGACTTCACAACCAACATTGGCACCACTAGAAGCAAAATCAAAACCATTAAAGAAGAATAAGAACTCAAGAAAACTCCAGGAATACAGCTACCATTAATAATAATAATAATAATAATTAACAAGAAATGGATTCCTGTTATTATTGTATTGTTTTATCTTGTTGGTCATCTTTGGCATTTGAAACTTGAAAGAAATAAAAAGTAGTTGCAATGTTTTAGCTTACCCTTAAGATAAATATTTCCAAGGACTCGTATGATATCAAACAAATTCAACTTTGCTGTGTTTCAGTAACAATATCACTTTGATTCCTTTCATACAACATAGGTACAGAAATAGTTCTGTGACGGTACTCAAGCTGAAACACTTTTGAAAACTCTTCAATCAAGGAGTTGCGAGTAATACCAATTAGACCGCCATCATCATGCATAATAGAATGCAGATCATTTGTTCCATTAGCAGCCATATTTGATGATTGAGCTTCTCTCAGTAACAACCCTTTAATGCTTCCAACCTCGCGGTTGCGTATGCCACATGGGATGATCCATTTGAAGGGAGTCAAATCTGTTGTGACATTAAGTGCTAAGCCATGGTATGTTATCCAATGAGACACTCTTATACCTACAGCTGCAACTTTCTCGTTTCCTGGAGCAAATTTCAACGAGGAGTTAGGAGAATTTCAAAAAAGAAGACAATGGTTTTGGACTAATCAATCCATCAACTAATTTATGTCTTGAAAGCTTAGGTATCAGGCAGTAGCATATAATTTATATATGTCCTTGTAGAAGCCATTCTATAAGCTGAAACCAAATTAATCCAACCTGAGAGTTCATCTAACGTTGTATAACTGTAAAGCTAGACTAAAACTCATGAGAGTTTAGTCGTGAAGTCATAAACTTAATTGTTTACAAGTTAGCCAGAAAGATTGTAAACTTGGCTGCAATATCTAAAATGTTAAACATGACCAAGACTAATTTATCCAACCTATTTTGATAAAGCCAATAATCTTGAATATCAAGCTAATCTTTCATGATATATGAAATTATAATATTATATTTTTATGAACCTAAATTTGAGTGGTATTATTATCAAAAGTATACAAGTCTAAGGTTGCATAGTAGCAAAAAAAAGGAACTTAGACTTACCAACCCAGACACCGGTTAAACCTTCCACTCGAGAAGCTTGAATGGAAAATGTCAAAGAAAGAACACGAATGACAAGCTCTTCCAGTGTCCTGAGGTACCAATGTAGATCCATCTTGTGTCTTCTTAGATTGATAATAGGGTACAGAACTAGCTGGCCAGGACCATGGTATGTAACTTCACCACCTCGCTCAGTATGATAAACATTAAAGGGTGCATTGTTGATGTTGAAATTTAGGTTGTCCTTGGTACTGGCAGTACCCAATGTATACACGGAAGGGTGCTGCAGAACAATAAGGGTGTCACTGCAATCTCCTTCGTTCTCAAGCTGAGCCTTCTTTTCCTTCACAATGTCTTTCTGCCAAGACCATGCCACTTCATAAGGGACTTGCTCTTGGTGCAAATCAAAGAGCTCGCAGCTGCGCAATTTCCTTTACACTGTTGGTGAGAATTTTCAAGTGTTAAATGTGTATAAACAGAATAGTAGTGCGACTTACAGCCTTGCTCCGTAAGATGTGAATTTGGATGGTTTCGGATATGGGAATTGGAGTGACTTGGACAGGTTGGAGTGGGTGCGCAAAGGTAGAGAAGGGCATGGAGGCGCTGATGAAGGGACTGTATTCAACAAATTCATGTCTGATTACGGGATACTGTGTGTTTGTGAGATGAAAATACCGGCGATATCAAAGATGGTGGCAACTAAGGACAATAGGAGGCGATCAATGTATCAAGTCCAATTTGAATTCATTACCTTTATATAATCATGGTCAGGAGTAACACTAAAAACTCATTTAGAAGCATAAACAACTGCCTGGTCTTCTGCAAATTCAGTTTCGTATATTACCTAAAAATTGACACAGATTAGCATTTATTCTCTAAAAATAAAAAAATAATTAAAAGAAAGATTCAATAGTATTCTAGTTCTATATAATGTAATCAACATAAATTGACAACTTCAAGATTTACATATTTAAGTCAAACAGATCAATGCACGTGTATCCAAACCACACAGACCCACAATTTTCTAATAGTATCTAAACTTTTGAAAAAAATTAATACAAGAGAGCAAGGTTCTGAAAGCCGGACCGGTCACCGAACCATTCTAGTTACTAGTTCATTGGTTCAACTGGAAAAACTGTTTTATAATAAAATAATAAATAAATTAAAAATTTAATACCCTAAAACATAACTGCAGTCATCAATAAACCTGTAGACAAAGTGGTTACCCTAGAAGAAGGGGGAACTGGTGGTAGCTCACATATAGACTTGGGAGAATTGGTTAAAGATGCCTATATAATTAAAAAAAAGGGTTAGTAGACACCATATTGTGCTTCGCGACGAGGATGATTCATGGGTTCCCCGGTTATCCATGCTTCGCGACGAGGATCAAACACTTCAATGGTCGACACCATTGTGCTTCCATCAAAGCCACCAAGTGCATGCCTACAAGGGGAATGGATAAGTTCATAACGGTGCAAAATCAGTCGCATAAGTTGTTACTAGCAAAGAAACTAGTGCAAGTCTTAATCTAAGAAATGCATAGTTGGCAAAATTCATATGCTGAATTAACTAACTTAACAATCGAAGCACAATTAAGCCCAAAGCATAGTTTTAATTGACTTAATTGAACACAAAAAAGCACAGCAGTGAACAGCAGAGCGCAAAAAAACACAGCACAGCAGCAAATAAGACACAAACCAGAGTACAACATAGCATAGCAGTAGTGAGCAGAGCCATTCAATAATCAAATATAATTTGATCATTTCTGAACTAAAAAAAATAACACGAACAGCAGGCACTAGTAGTGAGCTTTGTGATACAAAAAGAGTATTAAGAACCAACTTAAATTACAAGTATTCCTTTAGGCAATGAGCACAAAATTTATCATCAAGAAACTTTAACAAAATTTAACAACAGAAAAAGAAAAAAGCAAGAACAAACTAGTAACAATTTATCGGGATCAATTTATCATCAATCAGTAAGCCAGTACCAGTTAATCAACCCAGAACAAACAAGAACAAGCCATTAACGGGTTAAAATTTATCATCAAGCAGTGAGCAAAGCCAGTCAACTAAGAGAAAGCACCGAGCACTGACTGAGCATCCGAGGCATTACCTTCGGCGAGGGAAGTGACCAGAGATTTGAGGGAGAGCGACGGACGACGGGAAGCTGGCGACGAACACTTCCGAGCTGGCGACGGACGACGGGGAGCTGGCGACGAACACGACAGACAGACGACGGCGGAGCAGGACCTGGAGACGCTGACGTTGGGGGAATGGAAGGGCCTTCGAACACGACGAAACAGGAGGCTTGGCGAACGACTACGACGAACCAGGCGGCGACGGTGAAACCAACAGCGGCGCGATGAAGGCTAGGGTTGTGTTTTGGGGAGAAATAATGAGAGTATGTACGAGACTGAGGAATCAGGAATGAGGCTCGAGAGGGGGGCGAGGGCTTCAGGCGAGGAGTGAGGACCGAGGAGAACCTGACTCTTCTATAACGCAAAAACGATGCCGTTTCAATAAAACCGGCCGGGCCCGGTTCGATCCGACCAGCCGGTCAGCAGTTTACATCCGATTTTCAACATAGCAGTTTTTTATGTTGAACCAAACCGCATAAGCATCCAGTTCACAGTTGCATCGGTCCGACCGGCCAATCCTTAAAATCATGCAAGATAACATAATTGTTAGAATTAAACTGATGATCGACTCGATCAGACTACTGGGTCACTGGATACTGGTTCAATTGTTAGGTCACTAGTTGAACCAGTTAACCCAGTCTCATTTAAATAAAAATATAAAATAGTCAATCAATAAGTATTAAACCTATATTAGTAGAAAATAAATGTCTTCACTAATATTTTAACATCAATCAAATCTCAATTTCTAAAAATAACTATTAGAAAAGAAAAAGTCTAGAGGGCCAGCAACTTATTAAATTCTGGTCAGCATGTAACCAGCAAAGAAAAATGAGCCATTGGATGAAATCTCACACCATTAGATTATCATTGATAGCTATTCGATGGCTACAAATCACAAAAGTTGCTGGCCCCTATCATTCCTCATTAGAAAAATACTAATTAGCATTAAACCTATATTAATACAATCATGCAATAGTAACAATAAGAGTAACAATCAAGTATTAAATTTATATTAAAACATCAACAATCAAATATTAAATATACATTAAAATAAGGGCAATTTACACAAATAAAATGATTGAACGAAACCTTTACACAAATACAATATTGGCAAATTCCAGACGCAAATGCAACAAACGCAATTGTATGTAATCGCTACACCATGTAGTGGAACCCAATTGCACGTAATCTGTTACTGGCTGTCGCGGATTACGTTGAGGACTTCAATACTCATAATCCGCTACACCCTCTAGCATATTGTGAAGAGTGTGGAAGCTTGGGAAGATGCCTATATATACCCAGCAAGTTGTGTAGAGTGTCATTTTCATTCATTCATAACTTGAGGGATGGAAAGTGAAGAGAGCTTTTTGGTGTTAGTGCACCATTCTGGAAAAATAAAAAAGAGTATAAGGCACGGTGTGAAGTTTACAGATAGAGAACCACTGAGTATTTTCGTCAGGTCATCTGATACAATGTTCGATCTGAAGAGCAGTATACTGCAGAAGTTAGGCGCGGGTGGCACAAAGTGGGTGAAGAAGCTGTTCTACAAGATTTCTATTGCGGTTGTGTCAACCGGAATGCAATATGAAACATTCATGTTACAAACAGATGAAGATATGCAGGTGTTGTTTCATTGTCATCGGAGTTTCTCGGAAGTGAGGATACACGAGTTGTTTGCAAACCTGGAACATGGGATCGATAGTTCTGGTGCATCCGCTCCAAACCCTCAGTCCACCACGATGGGGGGGTCCCTCCACCTCGAGGCCCATCGTTGCACCTGAGTATTTGTTGGAGTATCGGCCAGCCGGTCCAGTTGGGGTATTCACCTCAATTCATCCATCTCCAGATGTAGGACGTGAGGGAGAACCGGATCGGGTGGAACATACTATGCTAGATGATGATTCCAATGAAGAGCCTGCTGACATTGGAAGGGACAGTGATGATGAAATTCCGCAAACCCAGCAACATGTCAACTATCATCAAGTGCCGGCACACATGAGCAACCTGCACATTATTCTACCCTGGATCTGGAAGCCATCGGCCAACCGACAGAGTCAGCACCAACCTTTGGGGGTCAAGGGTTGCACGAGGGAAATTCTGTAGCTGAATTTCAAGTTGGCCAATCTTTCCACAATAAGAAGGAAGCTGTGCTTACTGTAAAGGATTACAGCATTCGGCGCGGTGTTGAGTATAGAGTGATGGATTTGGATCATCTTAAGTACCATGGGAGATGCAAGGAGTTCGGAAAGGGTTGCACGTGGATGATTCGCATCAGCATTCGAGCACGGAAGGGAACCTGGGAGGTTCGACGGTACAACGGACCACGCACATGCTTGGCTACATCGATATCAAGCGACCACCGACAACTAGATTATCACGTGATCTATGCGAAGATCTTTCCTCTGGTTCGAAACAATTCGGCGGTATTGATAAAGGTGTTGCAAGAAGCTACCGAAGGAACGTACGTGTTCAAGCCAACTTACAGGAAGACGTGGTTGGCAAAATAGAAGGCGGTAGCACAAGTATACGGGGACTGGGAAGAGTCCTACGCCGAGCTACCTCGTTGGATCCTTGGTGTGCAGTCTACCATGGAGGGGATGGTTGCCTTGCTGAAGACGTCTCCGGTTCAAGTCGGTGATGATGTCGATGACTCAATCGTGTACTTTCATCGTCTTTTTTGGACATTTTCTCCTTGTGTTGAAGCTTTCCAACACTGCAAGCCATTGGTTAGCATAGACGGTACTCATCTATATGGCAAGTATGGAGGGACTTTGCTCCTGGCCATCGCTCAAGATGGGAACTCCAACATCTTGCCTATTGCTTTCAGTCTCGTGGAGGGGGAAATGCCGACTCGTGGTCTTTCTTTCTGACCAACCTGAGGCAACATGTGACTCCACAACAGGGGATACAAGTCATCTCAGATAGGCACAACGGCATCAAGGCTGCACTAGAGAACCCTAACAGTGGGTGGTTACCCCCGCATGCGTACCGAGCATTTTGTATTTGGCATGTTGCAGCTAACTTCGCACTCAGTTTCAAGGACACGGATGCAAAGCGTTTGCTTGTGAACGCTGCTTATGTGAAGACTGAGGTAGAGTTTCACTATTGGTTTGATATAATGCGGACTGAGAATCCGGTAATGTGTGATTAGGTGAACAGAATAGAATACGATAAGTGGACTCAACACCAGGATGGTGGCAGACGATTCGGTCACATGACGACCAATATATCTGAGTGTGTTAATTCTGTTATGAAGGGTACACGGAATCTTCCGGTTACCGCCCTAGTGAAGTCCACATATGGTCGGCTAGCGGAGTTGTTTGTGATTCGTGGTCAGACGGCAGAGGCTCAATTGGCCAGCGGTGCCAAGTTCTGCCAGTCTTTTATGAATGCGATGGAGCCCAACTTGAAAGACTCCAGATGCTTCACTGTCACCCTATTCGATAGACACCAGTCTGAGTACACCATTGCCGAGACGACACTGACCGGGAGCTTTTCACTTGGGACGGACCGAGTTTTCCTTCAGGATCATACATGCGACTTTGGATACTTTCAGGCTCTCCATTATCCATGTTGCCATGCGATTGCATGTTGTGCCCAGTCACGGCTTGACTGGTCTATCTATGTCGACGAGGTCTACACCATGCAGAAGGTGTTCAGGGTGTGCCAGATGGGTTTTGTGCTGCCAATACCGGAGGGACTTTGGCCACCTTATGATGGTCTGACCGTTATTCCGGACCCCAGCTTGAGACGTTGTCGTGATGGGCGACCGAGGTATACCAGAATCTGGAACAACATAGATGAGGCCGACCCTAACCGACCGAAGCGATGCGGGCTCTGCAGACAACCTGGGCACACGCGTAGATCTTGCCCCTAGAGAGGATCTATCGTTGCCGGTAGTTCGTAGGACTTCTAGTCTGTGTGCTTCTAGTTTTTTGAATTTTATTTTCTCATGTAGCAATTTACGTTTTGGGTGTTAGTGTTAGTGCCTTTGGTGTGTTTGTGTTAGTGTTAGTTCCGACTTATTTGTATGACTTATGACTTATGACTAATGTAGTAATTTAATCCGTGTTAGTGTTAATGTCTGGTGCCTATTATATTTCTACGACTTATTGTTTATGAAGACTGTATTTGTATAACTTTGTACATTTTGTATCATGAGTTGTTACTATTAGACTGGTATTGTTAGGCATCTTCCCAAGCTTTCACACTCTTCATAATCCAGTAGAAGGTGTAGCGGATTATAAGTATATCACCATATGAGCATAAACCGCTACAAGGTGTAGCGGTTTATGAGTATTGAAGTCCTCAACATAATCCGCAACAGTCAGTAGTGGATTACATGCAATTGAGTTCTACTACAAGGTGTAACAGATTACATACAATTACATTTGTTGCATTTGCGTCTGGAAATTACCAATGTTGTATTTGCGTAAAGGTTTCGTTCAATCATTTTATTTGTGTAAATTTTCCTTAAAACAACAACAATCAAATATTAAACTAGCAAGAATCAAATAATTCCAACTAGCATCAAATTCCTATTCTAAACCTACATTAAAAGTTTAAAATGACAACAATTTATATACAAATTTCAATTGGCATCAAATTTCAATTGCTTTAAAATTTCCTTTCAAGTGTCATTCTATATAAATATAAATTCAAATAAACATCAATTTATCTATTCTAAATCTACTTAAAACAACAACAATCAAGTTTTAAGTTTGGATATCATTTTTTTCTATTCCCTCATGTATTTCTTTAAGTTTTCATGCAAACTTTATTAAAATTGCTTTCTCTATGATAGTTTCCGTCTGGTTTTTTTTATTTTGGGCTTTAAGTCCCAATTTCTATAAAAAAAAGCAATAAGTTTTAAAAATCAATATATCAATATATAATAACTAGGGCAAGTTACCAAAATAAATTTTTTGCCTTTTAATATTATCAGAATACAACATCTATACATTGAAGACGCAAATGCATCTTTCCTATTTCAATAGAAACCGATATAGACGTATAGTGGATTATGATTTGGACATAAACCGCAATAGGAGTGTAGCGATTTGCATTCATTGCGTGTGAGAAGAAACCGCTGTACTCCTCTAACGGTTTCTGATGAAATGCTTGAAAGGCATAAACTTTGGTACCCCTATAGCGGTTTATGCTTGCCTATATCAATTTAAAAGTTGGATGAATGATTGGGACATTGTCTATATCAATTTTAGGTTATATGAGTAATAATGTCAACTTTAGCATATGATTGTTGTGCCTTGTTTGGAATTTGAATTTATTAGTTTGGAAGGTGTTTAAGTACGATTTAAGTTGTGTCTATACCCTGCACATATTTTTTAGTTTTGATACTACACTAATTGACCTAAAATGATATGTTAAACTTGTATTCATATAAAATAAAAATATTTCTCATTTATCTAAAATGGAACTTAAAGAGGTATAAAATGAAGAATTATGTGTTGTATGTATATCATTCCGATTATCATGAGTTAATTAACTTAATATTCATCCCTTTTGGTGTACTATTCTATATTCATTACAACCTGGTGTAAACGAAAGTGGTATAAAAATAATATAAGTGTTCATAAGTAGTATTGTATTAAACTCAACAAAAAAAAAAAGCATGATACAGTTCATACAAATAACACCAAAATATATAACGACTTCAACCACTCGTATATGTGTATTTAATGCATCACAATAAGTCACATAGTATCAAGAACTTTAACCCCTCATTTTCTTTTCTTATTATGTTGTACCTTTGGAAAATAAGAATAATTCTTGTCAATTTTTTTTATAGTATTCCAATATAAATTTTATATTGTCAATTTCAAAAGACCAATTTAACTTGTAGCACTCAAATAAAACTCTACTTTTCAATTTCTTGTATGAGTTCCATATCGTAAGAACTCAACTTTAATTTAGAAGATCGTTAGGCATATGACTCCGATAATAGAAAAAAAATCAAATTAGATTCAACGTCAGTATAAATAGAAGAAATTAGGTTCGATGAATTTGAAAATTGTTATAAGTTTTTATATTAACAATAACATGTTATTTTTTAGGGGATATATAGGAAAGCATAAACCACTACATGGGTACTGCATTTTATGTCTTTTAAGTATTCCATCAGAAACCGCTAGAGGAGTGTAGCAGTTTCTTCTCACACGCTACCCAACGTAAATCGCTACACCCCTGCTGCAGTTTACATCCAAATCATAATCCACCACACGCCTATCACGATTTCTATAGAAATAGGAAAGATGTATTTAAGTCTTTAATGTATAGATGTTATATTCTCATAATACTAAAAGGCAGAGGAAAAAAAACATAAATAGACCACGAAACCTATATATATTACATTGTAAAACAAAAATTTGAATAATCTGCCATAAAATCAATAAATTATAATCAACAACAATCCAAAATCAATTGAATCAGTTAATTAGTTAATCAAATTATAATCTAATAACTAAAAAAATAAAAAGCATACCTGATGATGTGAAGGCGGAACGCGGGCAGAAAAGAGAGAGACCAATCACGACAAAGCAAAGACTAGCGAGGGAAAGGCAAGCCACAGATGGAGGCAACAGATGTACAGGAGCTGGCGAGACAATGCAGAGGAGCTGGCGACGTGGTAGCAACTGTGCAGTGGCGGTGGTAGACTGAGTGAGAGAATGAAAGGCTAAGAGCTCTACCTCCTTATGAGAGTGAGTCGGAGAGAGTGAAGGGGAACGGGACTTCGAGGGTTACTGGTTAAGGTTTTCATTTTTTTTTAAAGAACTAGAAAACCACGTTGTTTATGTGGGGTGGGGTTAACAAAATTAAAAATTTCACCGGTGGGTAAAATCGGCTTCCACCTATTCTTTTCCGTGTGGAATTTCGTGACCGGTTCACCAGTTTTCTAGTTCGACCGAGGTTCTGAAAACTATGCAAGAGAGGCACGACTAAAGAACCATAATACAAAGTTTATGGATTTTTTTAAATAAATAATTTAGATATTTTATTTACTGATATATGTGATTTGGAGAAAAATTAAGAAAATGCACAACATTACATATCTCGTTTACAGTGTAAACGAGATAAAACACATGCACGTTGGTCCGATCACGGGTGTACACATGTTGCGTTTCTTATCTCGTTGAGGGTGCACTTATATATGTAAGTTGTTTATAGCGCCTCCTATTTTTTATTTTCTTCCATTTCTCACTTCTCTCCTCCATCTTAGAGCTTTTTCTTGACATATTTGAGTTAGTTGGACATTATGACTCACGCAGATATACGAAGGAACAATATCAATCGACTGAACGAGACGTAGCACATCGCTAGAGCGATAGACTTTGAGATTAGTATTGTTATTTTGTTTTGTTTAGTAAAAAATATCATATAGTTGTTATAGTTAGATGGTTTATGCAATAATATGTAAGACTATAGTAGATGTTGTGATAGGATGAATGACTTAGGTTAGATTAGTTGATAGTTTATTTTGTTTAGTTGGTACCCATTAGTAACTTGTTTTAGTTTGTATTCGGTGGAACATGTTTGTAATTAAATAATTTATTTTATTCAGGACATAAACCTGTGATGATAGATTAGGAATTTAAATATTTTGTTTAGCAAATTGTTTTAAATAAATATAATATTTTTGTGACATGTTTGTAACATTACTTGTTTAAACATGTCATTTCTTGTTTAAGATTAATTTATAAAAATCAATATTATATTTTTTTATCTTCATTTTTAGAAAATGTCGTTTTAATTTATTTATTATTTTAAACAGAGGTCTTGCTTCCTATTTCCTTGGCAAGGTAGCCATATTTTCGCACCACTAGACGGCATTCTCTCTTATTTTAGGGAGGCTGAGTTTGATAATACGGTGCAACTTAGGAACTTTATGTTTGACAATACTTGATATCTGCATTCGAGAAGCGATGGCGTCTGAAGACCTATACTTTTCATCTTTTTTGGGGTGAGTGCACCATCATCCCTACAGGATGTTGCGTACTACCTTAGGTTACGTACCAATGGAGAGTCAGTCGGTTACCACCATGTGTCCGTCATAGTACGGGACCACACTAAAATTAGTTATCGTGCCGGGACTATAACTCTGCAAAGCTTGTAATAACTTAGGAACCTTATTGTATGACTCCTCCCAATTGCCATAGATCTTTGTAATTGCCTTTTGCTTAGCCATTCAAACCTTTCTATATGATGGTTTAAAGTGATAGCTCTGTCTGACTGCACCTTGTAGGATAAGGATGGTAACAGATAGGTTAGATTGTATGAGAGGCAAGATTACACTACAAATAAGGTTGTTGTCCAACTGTCGATGGTCTTAAGACATGATCGAGGCTTAGACAAGTGTGTGGTCCTCCAAATTTACGTACTTTCCTGTCGAAATAATATGATATTGGCATACGTTCAACCAAATTAATAATAATAAACAAGAATAAACTTATTTGACACATCAAGTAGTGGCTTACCAATATCCAAGATTCTATTGGAGTGCAACATGGAGACTCCAAGGACAACCTATTGCAGATTGACTATAACGCTCATGGTACTTTGCTCGATTAGACTCCATAATTCTGTACTCGGCACTCCTTCGAATACTGTAATTCTTCACACTTAGCATGGTACTTAGGCTCTTTAACTCAGATAGAGTACTTAACAGCGATTGCGCAAAAGGATATGACTATCACACTCGATACAACTCCATCATCACTGTTTCTCATGAGACAATTGAGATATACACTCACAAAAATATATTCACTACTAGACATTTTTACTAAACTTGTTAATAGAATGGAGAATGAGTGAATTGTTTGTGATGATATCTCACACTTGCAGCACCTTTTATAGGGGAACCAAATTTGTCGTACTATATTTCGTTTATAGTGAAAACGTGGTAATTAAGCAAATATCTCGTTTACAATGTAAACGAAATAATTAAACATGTATCTCGTTTAAGTTTTTCAATTCGTCTCCCACATATCATATTTGCACCCGTGATACGCTCAAATTTTCATGTGTCTTATCTCATTTATAATGTAAATAAGATACAACTTTAATTATTTCGTTTACACTATAAACAGGATATGTAATATTGTGTATTTTTGTAATTCTCCTCCAAATTACATATATTAGTATATAAAATATTTAAATTATTTATTAAAAGCATCCCAAAGTTTATTCATATTTGAGTAAAAGTAAAACTCAAAGGATCAGAAGCAAAACTGCAGTATGCGAAGTGATGCAAAAGGACAAACAGAAGCAAAATGGCGCGAGGAATAAAGGTGAGGAGGCAAGTAGTGAGCGACAAAAAGAGAGGCGAGTGACGAAGATAGAGAAAGGCAAGCCAGAAACTAAGAAGCTGAAGGTGAAGACTAGAAGAAAAAACACCAACAGCGAAGCAGAAGCAGCAGACCAGAAGGAGAGTTCCAGTGAATAGGATCAGAGCTTCCCAACATCTAAAGAAGAGGAAGAGTTGGAGGCACCAAAAAATGGAAGAGAAAACTAGGAAAGCAAAGATCAGAATAGCCGATGAGGGATGGCTCGCAGGCGGTGGTGGTTGGAGGCGTCAGAGAGTTGGAGAGGGAGGGCTAAAGACCAGTGGAAGAGCCAAAAATCAAAGGGGAAATTCATGAGGATTTAGGAGAGGAAAGCGTTGAAACTGAAATTAGGTTTAGGTTGTAAAGGAGTATATATATTTTTATTTATATTTAATATTTTTAATTATTTTTTGTATCTGCGAATCGAAAATGCAGATACATCTCTAAAATCCATTATCCAATATCCGATCCTATTTATTTGCAGATTAAATTATATCCTCAAAATGTAAATCGAATTCAAATACAAATTGCAAATCTTGCGAATCGGATCCAAAATTGTTCGCACCTACACTAATCCAAAATGGCATGAAAATTTATCTAGTAAACAACAATTGCATCAACAAACAACTTATCAAAACAGAAATAGCAACAACAACATTAAGCATAAATACATGCCCTATAATTCTAAATAAAACTAAACTTCCATAGAATATTCACGACATCTTCTCCATGACTCCATTTTCTTATTCAATAGACCACCAACACAAATAAATGAACAAATGTTTCACCAAAGACTCTTTATGTTTCACCAACCAGATTGGTAATATTTTGCAGATTTTTTCTATAGATTTTAAAGATGAGGACTTTGTTAATGCTTGTGTTGAACTCACATATGCAAGGTGTTGAGGGTATTGCATGAAACAAGTTCTGTTATTTTTTTTCATGTGTTGGTGATTGACGATGTGTGTTATTTTCTAGATGTTTTTTTCTTTTCTTCTTTCTTTTGTTTATTCTTAAAATTGTATAAATTTATTTAATTTGTATTTGATTATAAATTATGATGTAAGATGAAAAATATTAAAGGTCCTTTTTAATAATTAAATTTTTCTAACGGTCCTTTAGAATAATTTTCTTTTTTTTTTAGCATGTGTATTTTTGGAATTATTTTTTTTTAATATTTGAATCAATTTAAAAAGTCGACTTACATGGTTATTAGGCAGCCTCCTAGTAAGTCGCTGCTGGCTCCATATATAGTTTTAGTGAATTGTATATGCTTCCTAAGTTCCTATTAAATCAATTGTCCTATGCTTTAAGGTATTAGTTGTTGGGTCTTTTCCACATACACTAAAACATGGCTAAGAGATAGGTTTCACTATGAGTGCTAAAATCATATATCCTGTAGCAATTTAAAGATTTTCATTCCCAAATAAATTATATGTGTAAACGACCCATAAGTTTTCAACATTGAAAATAAATATTAAACCAGAACTTCACGCATACTCTTCTTGGCTTGTTTACTTGCTTAGTTTGTCTTCAGTTGCTCCGATTGTTACCGGTCAATTCTTTATCTTTACATCGGTATCTTTATTGTCTGATCGACACGTTTAGATTATATTAGTAGGCTTTCTCTCAGCATCACAAAAGGAAGATTATATTAGTAGACTATTTAGTGTTGAGCCGTCAACTAGTCTTTATATACAGTAGTGCTACGTTACCAATTTTTTATTTGCCAAAATTTGCTAACTTGAGTTGGGCTGGACACGAAGCCCATCTACTAAATAAAGCCACATCTAAGTTAATCATGATTTAATCCTAATTTATCACGTATTGATAATAGTTGGCAGACTCTCTCTTGGTAACGTATACTTTTCCCTTTATATATTATGCCAAATGGGGAATTTGCCGATTAAAAGAAAGTTTAATAGACTATTTTTTGTAAGTATTTGTTGTTAATATAATAAATAATAATTATCTTTAAGATAATAATATAGTACATATAATTTAAAATAAATATATATTAAAAATTAAATTATATAGAATACACTTATTTTCAAACAAAAAAAAATTTACTAATTAAGATACAATTAATTAAACTAATAATTTTTTGTTTAATTATTATTTAATATTTTACAACATAAAACATATACTATTATGAATTTTATACATATATAAATCTTAATTAATATTTGACTTTTTTTTTCTGTTAACCCTTGTATTATATTTATATAGAATTTTAAACTTTAGTTGGTTTGACACCTTTAATTTATGTATTTTTAAAATTTATATTTTTGTGTTTTTATTTATATTTTTATATATTATTTTATTAAAATTTGTTTATTTCAATTGAAATATAATTAAACCAATTAAATATTTTAACTTTACTAAATAATCAATCAGAATTGCAACCAATAGACTGTAAAAAAAATTCAACAAGAAAAAAAACCAAACCTAAATCCTCACACTTTTTTTTAATTTATTTTAGAGAAAATATAAATTTAAATTATCATAAGAAACATTCAAAACTAAATGAAAAGAAACATTCAAAATCTAAAAAGAAAAAAATATCTAAAACCAAATAAAAATAAATATCTAAAATGATTGTAAAAAAATATCCAAAACCTAATAAAAATAAACATCTTATCTAACAAAAAGAAATATCTAAAACCTAACAAAAAAGACATATCCAAAATTATTTAAAATAAATTAAAACCTATTAAAATGAGACATCTAAAATTATTGAAAAAATAATATTCAAAATATCATCTAAAAGCTAAAAAAGAATACACATATAAAAACATAAAAAATATATAAAAAAATACATTGGAAACTTAAAAAAAAAACATTCAAGATAAATAAAAAAATATCCGAAACCTAAAAAAAAACAACGATTGTCACGACAAGAGGATTTTGAAAACAATGGTGCGATGTTATGATATAAGGACTTCCACGGACTGAGAAGAGATGGAGAAAGAGGGGGCGGTTCAACGATGCGAAAGGTTGGAGGAGAGGATGCAACATCGCTACAAAAAAAAAGTTGGGAAGGGGAGGCACCGTGGTACCGTGGCACCGCCAGAGGGTAGGTTGAAGGGGGAGAAAAGACGCATGTTTTTCAAGGGCAAACTTAATTTTTTAAAATTTAAAAACAGTATTTTTAAAAAGTTGGCTCCACTTTTTCTAAATATTTAAACCCATCAACCAATAACTGGTTTAGTTTGCCAAACCTTGCACTAATCACATGGTTCCAAAACCTAAACGGAACCCTCCTGTCAGCCACCAAAGTGTCCTTAGACGTCAACGTGTACAATTCCACAACCACTTTCCCTATATTTGTTATTTATTTATTTATTCCCATTCTTTTCCCCTCCCTCCTTGCTTATTCAACACTTGCAAATTCAATACTTAAGCCTCACGAGAAAGAAAATTCTCCAAATTCTTCGTTTTCTCTCGTTTCCGTTCTTTCAATCCCAATTTATCTCTTCTGATTCTCTGTGTCAAGCACATGGGTCCGATCGTGCTGAGCCAGCTGGCAACCGGTCTGAGCGTGCTGGCAGGAGCGGTTATTGTGAGATCGGTGATGGACATGGACCAGAAGCCCATGGTCGGCCCGGGTTCAAACCCTCGCTGCCAGACTTGCAATGGAACGGGTCGGGTCACCTGCCTCTGTACACGGTGGTCTGACAGCGACGCCGGGTGCCGAACCTGCGCCGGTTCGGGCCGCATGGCATGTAGTAGTTGCGGTGGATCCGGAACCGGTCGACCCTTAACCGCGAAAATTGCGATTCGGCAGCCGAACCGCCCTTCTTAGAGAGATGGCAGTTGCCATCTTGAAAAATAGGCAGTATGAAATGCAACAATACAACTCAAATGAGACGTACAGGATTCGAACCATTAGACTCTCGGTCCAACCGCGATAGTGATTTTTTCTATTTTAATTTTTCATTTCTGGGGTTGTAATGGAGAATGGAGGAGCTGGAAAAATAAGTTAGATTGTGTAATCATTATCGGTCCAATTGAGATTCTTGTAGAAGCATAGAATTTTGACTCCTATATATTTGGGTACTTTTTGTGTTCTTTGTTAATTGAATGCTAACTGTATTTACTGTTAGCTTAAATTAGTTATGTGTGTTTTTTCGTCCCCTTAGATATACTATTTTGCTTCGGTTATTTTGAGAAGTGTTATTTTACTTCGCGGGTTATGAGTATCATAACTAAGACTACTACTAACACTTATCAAGCTCGTAAAATTAAAAAAAAAAATCAATATTTGATGAAAATTAGTGTCTTAATTAATTTTAACCTAGAAGTAATGAGATTAGTAAATGATCTCGATTGAGAACTGCAATTTCAAATAGAGTTTATCCATGCAAATATGTAATTATAAATTATGGTAAATTGCATAGTAATATATTGTGATTCATGCTGAACTTTTTTTAGCTCGGTGACATGTTATAATTTGAAGCAATGCACAACAATTCTACATGCAAATAACTGAAAATCATCGTCACTTGCATTTATATAATTTGATGAGTATCAAAGTAATTTATACCTAGATTATACCCATTAACTATATATAAAAGAATCACATACAGCTTAGAATAAATATGTTCTCCCTTTTTAATTAGAATTTACTTTCGATATACACTATTTATAAAAAAATATTTTATACGTGCATTTAATTATGCAATGTTATATCAATATAAATAACTATACATTACACTAATAACATAAATAATTATTAAAAAATAAATATAATTGTATAATTGTGTAAAATATTTCATATTACACTACCAATTAATCAAAATTAAACTCTTTGAATTATTTAAACTTCATGTCTGTGTTTCTGCCATTGAACAACAAAGCAATGTGTGTTTGTTGATAGAGTAACACGAAGATAGAAGTCATGTTGCGAAATTCTTAGACGCAAAAATGTGACTCTAAGTCTATAACCGCCGAGCTTGACCCGTTGACTCTGAGGAGAAGAGAATTTGCCTTTCTTCTCACTCAGAATTAACCAAGTCAATTTGGACCAACTCCTGGGGTCTTCATAATAAAGTGTCTTCTCAAAGTGGCTACCTTTTTAAGGAAATATGGCATCTTTTATATCTATATATCTATCTCAAGTTTGTTTTCAACTTTTATTTTATTTTATTATAGCATGTATATATATTGTGCAATGAGTAGTGCTAGGAAGCCAATGGCCTAAACGTACAATGTGTACAATAGGCTAAATCTTTGATTTATGAATAAAATGCTATACTATCCAGAATAACCATCCGGATACCAGGAATAACCATCCGATAATAAACATCTCATGTTATAAAAAGCTAATTTTGGGTTTACCAAAGTTCGAACTCGTGAACTTCCGGATCTGGAACTCTAATACCATATTCTGAAACCACTCATCCCAAAAACGTAATCTGATAAGACAATGTAACGCTAATAATCATATCTCTAATACTTTCTAAACCTTCATTGTACACATTGTACGCTTAGGTTATTGGCTCCCTATACTTTCTCTTGTGCAATATATATAATACATGTACATAAAATTATTTTCTCTATGTACGTTAATACATGCATTTACAATGATAATAATACATCATCATCATATTAAATTCTTTTTTTCTCTCCCTTCTTTTCTTTTACTTCCTCCATTTCATTTTACTTCCTCCATTTTATATTAAGTGTCTTTTTCTAATTATGGACAAGTATTAAGACAATTATTGTGTTTCTCTAATAATAGAGAATATAATAGGTAAAAATTAATTAATAATTTTTTGAAATTAAAAAGCTACACTTAATTTGCAACAAAATTAAAAATAAAAAAATACTTAGAGAAATTTCAATGAAATATTTTTTGAGTATTACTCTTAATACTTACAAAAAGAAACTGATCTGAAATTGAAATTTATATTGAAATTAATCTAAAATATATATTTTGCAACTTTAAGGGTTTTTACATATGAAACAAGGACATTGCTTTTGAGGTATGCAATTGCTTTAAAATCTATTTATAAGGTGTTCTGTTTTGTTAGACTCAATTTTTGAGATTGTTTTCATGCTTTCCCTTCTATCATCCACCATGACCATCCAATTCTAAACAATCTCTACCTCAAAAACAAACCTTCTACAATTTCTACTTCTACTCCTTCTTAAAAACAATCATCTTTTCTAAAATAGTTCTCTACACTTCCTACAATATCTCAAAAAGTATTGATGGTTATCAGTGGCTAAGAGAATGAGGAATTGAATCTTGGCTTCCTTTTTTTTAGCTTCCAAACTTGAATTCTGTTGATACACTTAAAGAAGAATACTGGAGAAAACCTAGTTGTCTCTTAATGTGGTAGGAGCTAAAACTGAGTTACATGCAAAGTGTAGTATAATGAAGTGTAGTAAAGTAGTAGAAACAGGAGATACTTTTGTTTTGTCTCCTAAAGTATAGAACCAGAGCAGAGAAGAGAAAGAGGAATAATACACCGATGTATCCTAGTTCAGTTACTTAGTGCAATGTAGCTTACATCCAGTCTCTATCACAACAATGATGGAATTTCACTATCTTTTAACATATTACAATTACCAATTCTCCCTAGGATCTATCCAATCCTATCTGGGACTCACCCTAACTTTTAATAGCAAAGTGCTAACCCAACTTGTAAGGGAATCCCCTCAAGATCATGACAATAAAACAGAAATACATTCAAAGAATTTCTAAGATAACTATGACTTTTTTTCCAAGTTTAACTCTCTGTCTTT